>NC_081351.1:49919923-49967182 GCF_029784015.1 Lycium ferocissimum
CCCAAATAACAACATTAGCTTGCTCCGGAAATGGTGGTTCATACCAATCGAAAAATTTGCAAGAACTTCGACCTTTCACCTATAAAAAGTGAACGAAAATTAGTGACAAAACCCGGTAAAATTAGATGTAAATCAGTGACTAAATTAAACAAACCCAGCAAAATCATACTAAAATTGAGATACTAAAAACATAAATTACATACCTTGTAATTTTGACAACCCCAAAATCTCCTTCCCGGATTGTCATCGGACCATGAAATCCTCACCACCGCCGGAAATCCACATCTACAAACTCTAGTCATGAGTACAATTGAGAGAGAAATCTTACAATTGAGAAAGAAAATTTAACAATTAGAAAAGTTAAGGAGAACAAAAAAGCTTGAATTTCAAGTTGTGGTATTTTAATGGGGAGGGGTTAAATAAGAACAAGGGGCTGATGTTAGCCGTTGGAAGTGAAAGAAATGTAAAGGGAAATGTGAAATTGGATTTGTTACCGTTTTTATGCGATTTGGCACCTCTCACGCGCCTCTTGGCGCGTGACTACACTCACTATGCCATGTGGCAGCTCGGGGATTAATTAAAACCCATTTTGCCAAGTCTAGGGGTGTCTTGAAGTGCGGCAATAGTTTGGGGACGAAAGTTGCAATTTGTGCCAAGTTCGGGGGCGTTTTAGTTACTTAAGCCTTCTATCTTTTTAGTACTATCGAAACTCCAGTTCTGTCGTTTTCTTACTCAAGGCCTTTTATTGATTTAGCATGATTAGTTCCTTGATTTCTCTTAGGTTGTATGTAAAATATGAACCGTCGTCTCATTTGGCTCAAACTTGTCCCTATTTGGTTCATTTAGATCAAACTTGTCCCTATTTGGTTCATTTAGATCAAACTTGTCCCTATTTGGCTAATAGCGGTGGTTGTTGAATAGATATGCATATGTGCCTATTCTGGTAACTGGACTCTTTCCGAATATTGAGGCATATACATTTTTAGATCTGCCCTATCTTGATTAAGCTTAGCAAATTCCTTGGAGCCTTAGCATGTTTCACCCTTTGTTCATATCAGGCCAATGCCATACCTCTAACCCTCTCATATATTTCTCTTTTAAAAATAAGTTGCATGATTTCTCCCTGTTTATTGGCCTGTTGAGGTCTCCAATCATCATTGTCCTTTAATTTCCATGGTTTGATGAGTAGCTTAAGTATATTGCATTCAAAAAATATTAAGTTTATGATAGATGTTTAAGTTTAGAAGGTGTATGATTGAGAAGTCCATATGCTATGCTCAAATCTCAATGTGGTAGTGCAGTCTTGTCAGGATCTGGTTTAAGCCTAACATCCAGTCTGTTTTAAAAGATTTTGTCATAATTTGAAGCTTGAAAACATGCTAGACTTAGTGGATGTGCCTCTGTCTAAGTAACCTGCAAACAAATGAAATACTTGAATACGCTAAAGGCTAACTGGAATATTGTATGTGTTCTCACGAAGTGATCTGTGCTAAGATAGGTTTCAACTTGATGGCTATTTATAATTCATGTCCTCTTGTAATCCCACATATGTTTAAATGTATTATCTTTTGTTAGAATGTTTGTTTTGGTGGTTAAACTTGTCTAGAAAGTCGAATAGTGGTATTTTGCCCAAAGACTCATGAAATGATAACATCGTGTCATATCACCGTATAAGCCTCTTTTCTACCTACCGGCAAGTAAATTCAAACATATATGGGCAGTCTATATGTTGTCTGATAAAGATCAAAAGTCATTAAAGCCAAAAGAACATATTTGCACATGACCGAGGCTAGCATTGCCTGTTTGAACAACCTGTGGCCAGCTGTGGTTACCATTTTTTTGGGCTGCTGCTATGATGCTAACAGCCACAGCGTCTATACTGTAAGGGTCTATCCATACCCGTATTGCCATGTTCTGAAACCAGTTAAGACCAGGAGGCGTGTTGGTTTGGATGAATGGCAAAGGATGGCCCTATTTGGTTAAGATTAAAAAAATGTAAATCTGTCATTTAAATTGTTTTCCCTGAATTAAGTGTTGAGTGTCCCTTTTATGTTTTTGTATGTTTGACTTTATTCCTTGATTATATACTAATCCTCTTCCTTTTCTTTTCCTTTTTGCATGACCACCGCATACGAGCCCGAGGGGCTCGCTTTTTCCCATATTCGGTGTTGGGCTAAAAGCCCAACGCAATCCATCTTCGCTATCCAGTTCGGACCGCAGCAGTTCCAAAAAATGGGCTGAGCCCATTTAATTTTACTTGATTCTTATTTCGTGCATTTTAGTTATATTGTGCAACTAACATTTTTATTTATTTTGGTTTTCTTAGCTAGAATGAACCTTAGTAGAATTAGTGGGTTAGTGTTAGTATAAGGGGTGGTTAGTCTAGAAGAGAAACAAATAATTAATTCCATAAATTTCATCTTTCTTCTTTTTATATTAAGTTATTTATAATACTCACAATATTTATCTATTTTAGAATAATGGATTTTCAAAGTAGCATGATTACGTATTTTGAACCAAAGAACCATGCTTTGTGATACTATCTTAAAAACTTTCAAGACGTCACTAATATATAAATACTAATCCAAGTATACTTTATAAACATTATTTTTAAGATTTATTCAACTATGCATACTTTTAGTCTAATATAATCAAATAAAGTCAACAAAAAGAAACTCATGTCCTTTGTATCATATTTATAATAAAACTAGATTTTGGTTGGCATTGTCATAGTAATACAATTTTATCTAAAGTTTCAAATTCGCTAAACTTATTGCCTACATCAAAACCATTACATCTTCAAATTCACCTTCAATAATACTTAAAGTCTTTTTTCATACCAATTATTATATTGTGCAAATCTTATTTTTAATAACATTATTACATTTTACTTTAAAACTTTAGCAATATTTATAAGTTATTTTCCAAACATTTAGAATATTATATCTACACTTAGCCTAATTAACCTTAAGTCCGGTCGGTTAACCGTCTTTTAACGGATCTTAAAGGGTGCTTAATACCTTCCCTTTAGATTAATAGAACCCTTACCTAGATCTTTTTGGTTTCGTAGGCTCTAAAACAGAGTTAACTTTAGATAATCACATTAATTAACTTTAGGTGTCCTAATTCACCATAATAATTAGGTGGCGGCTCCCTAACTTTAATTAACCCCGAAATTACCGGGATGTTATAAACTATTTTGACTCCGGTTAAAATAGGGTATAACACCATGTCCTCGTAATCGACCGTGATGGGGCCATTGGGATCATTGTTTCGGATACGCTTTTCCCTCGGTATGGAGATCTTCGTGCGCTTCATAACCGGTCCCATGGGAACGTCGGTTCCTCCCATGATCATGTGTATCACCTAATGAGGCTCTTTCGGTCTATCCTGCTTGTTGGAATCTAGGTTTTTAAAATGGTTTTTTGCTCGTTCGCTCAAGAATTCTCGAAGATGCCCCAAATTGAATAGGCGGGCCACCTCTTCCCTCAGCTGTCGATAATCTTCGGTCCGGTGGCCGTGAGTATGATGATACTTACAAATAAGGCTTTTGTCCCGCTTCTCTAGGTCAGATTGGATGGGCCTCGGATGCCTTGTTTCTTTGTTTCGCCAATCTCGGCCGCCGCTAAAGTTGCTACATCGATGCAAAAGTTGTACTCGGATAACCTTGGAATCTCTCTGTTCCCCGGAATTCTATCGACAACATTTCTGTTTACCAACCCACGGTTGTTTGGACCTCGATCACTCCTTCGATCTACACTTAGCCTAATTAACTTTAAGTCCGAGAGGTTAAAGGCGAAAGAGAAATTTGCAAAATGGCCAATGAAAATAATGTGGGAGATTAACCGTCTTTTAACCAAGCTTCATGAAAATTCTAGATCTTAAATGCATGTAAAGATGATATATATATATTTGATCCTTCCCTTTAGATTAATAGAACCCTTGATTCCAAAATAGATCTTTTTGGCCCTTTGTAGGCTCTAAAAGCAACTTTGGTGAAGTAAAGAAGTAGAAGAAAAAGGTAAGGATTCAGTTAACTTTAGATAATCACATTAATTAACTTTAGGTGTCCTAATTCACCATAATAATTATGTCGGTGGCGAGTTTGTATTAGAAATGAAAGTTAAAAAATTAACCCCGAAATTTGCCATGTTGGCCGTGATGTGGTGGTGGATAAATATTTTGTTTAATATGTTAGTTAAAATCTTTATAGTATAACACCATGTCCCATTGTAATCGACCGTGGAAAGGTGTGTTCCATTGGGATCATTGGTGATGAATGGTTTATGTTACGCTTTTCCCCGATGGATGGAGATCTTAATATGTGCGTGTTTGTTGAAAAATAACCGGTAAGTTATGGTTTCATGGAAAGTTGGTATATTTTGCTCAAAGCCATATGATCATGTGTATCACCTAATGAGGCTCTTTCGGAAATATTGATATGGATTTGAAATTGTGAAGTCGGAATGGAAACCGCTTGTTGGAATCCAGTGTTTTTAAAATGGTTTTTTGGTATAGTTGTTGTTATTTTGGCAAGAATTCTCGAAGATGCCCCAAATTTTTATAGGACAATAATGGCTAAGACGGGAAATTGCCACCATTTGCGGATTTTTGGCAAACTTCCGAGGATTCTCACTGCAGTTGCGGTACGTAATCTTCGGCATCCATAGATGTAATAGGCTTGATTAGGTGCCGCGAGTATGAACTGATACTTACAATTCATAAGGCTTTTGTCCCGCTTCTCTAGGTTCAATGTTTGGAACTCTTAAAAATGGTGCCTTGGAATCTTTCGGATGAACCTTGTTTCTTTGTTTTTATGTTAGACACCCGAATGTGGGCCCACAAACCGCTAAAGTTGCTACATCGATGCAAAAGTTGTATGGTTCTCGGATAATCCTTTAGATATGAATCTCTCTCCGATATGAATGATCCTACATAAGCATCTATCGACAACATTAAGTATTCGTATTACCAACCCAAACATTCGTTGTTCCGACCTCGATCACTCCTTCGATCTACACTTAGCCTAATTAACTCTCTTTAAGTCCGGTCGGTTAACCGTCTTTAAATGATCTTAAAGGGTGCTTAATACCTTGTTCTTTAGATTAATAGAACCCTTGCCGAGATCTTTTGGTTTCGTAGGCTCTAAAATCCTTCAAGTAGTTAACTTGTGTAGATAATCACATTAATTAACTTTAGGTGTCCTAATTCACCATAATAATTAGGTGGCGGGGATGGTCCCTAACTTTAATTAACCCCGAAATTACGGGACACGTGATGTTATAAACTATTTTCTACCGAGTCCCTAATAAGGGGCGGGACACGTTATGTACTTAAATATACATGATTTTATCCACCGAGTCCCTAAAACCATGTCCTCGTAATCGACCGTGATGGGGCCATTGGGATCATTGTTTCGGATACGCTTTTCCCCGTATGGAGATCTTCGTGCGCTTCATAACCGGTCCCATATGGGAACGTCGTTCCTCCCATGATCATGTGTATCACCTAACGAGGCTCTTTTCTCGCATCCCCCCGCGGTTGGAATCCAAGTGTTTTTTAAAATGGTTTTTTGCTTTCGTTCGCTCAAGAATTGTGTCTCGAAGATGCCCCAAATATATATATATAAGGGGCGGGCCACCTCTTCCCTCACTTACGTACGATAATCTTCGGTCTTGGCCGTGAGTATGATGATTACTTACAAATAAGGCTTTTTCCCGCTTCTCTAGGTCAAATGACGTGGGACCTGATGCCTTTGTTTCTTATGTTTCGCCAATCGGCCGCCGCTAAAGTTGATACATCGATGCAAAAGTTGTACTATTTTGTAAAACCTTGAATCTCTCTCGTTCCCCGGAATTTATCGACAACATTTCGCTCGGCTCCGACGCTTACCAACCCACGGTTGTTTGGACCTCGATCACTCCTTCGATCGCTTCTCCTATCAATCTTGCCCGATTTAGTGTTACGCCCATTTCTGCTTCGATCGAGCGGGTACGGCTGGTATCTGTCGTATGACGATCTGGGATCTCGATCCACCACTCTCCTTGTGCGATCACTTCCTTTACTGGAATGCCACGACACTGAAGCGGCCCTCAAAATCTTATCGTCTTCGACCCAAATTTTCGACTGATATCTGTTATGCACATCAGCCCAAGCGATTGCCGGGTATTCTATCAAGTTTTATTTCAATTCCATTG
The DNA here is from genome assembly GCF_029784015.1 of Lycium ferocissimum. Classification (NCBI taxonomy): domain Eukaryota; kingdom Viridiplantae; phylum Streptophyta; class Magnoliopsida; order Solanales; family Solanaceae; genus Lycium; species Lycium ferocissimum. The sequence goes on from NC_081351.1 coordinate 49,926,121, forward strand.
ATGTGATCGAGCTCCTCGAATTGAGCCCTTAGAGGAAAGCCTGAACGGCCCAATCGTCCGTAATTGGAGGTAAGTCCATGCGCTCCATTTGAAATCGAGCCACGAACTCGCGGAGGGTGTCGTCATCTCGTTGCTTGACGTTGAATAGATCTGAATTTTGGGTTTCGACCTTGATAGCCCCGGCATGGGCCTTAACGAAAGCATCAGCGAGCATGGCAAATGAATCAATCGAGTGCTCGGGCAAGTTATGATACCAAATCATAGCTCTCTTCGACAGGGTTTCCCCGAATTTCTGAAGTAGCACTGATTCCCGTTCATCATCGGTGAGGTCGTTGCCTCTTGATAGCGCGTATATGCAACACATGCTCATTCGGGTTTGTTGTCCCGTTGTACTTCGGGATATCGGGCATGCGAAATCTCTTGGGGATTTTTATCGGCGCCGCAGTTGGCGGGACCGACATTTGAACAAACTTTTTCGAATTCGGACCTTTCAACACTGGCGGAGCCCCCGGGATTTGATCGACCCTCGAGTTATAGTTCTCCACCTTCTTATCGTTCGCCTCTATCTTCTTTTCACCGGATTCGACTCGTTTGGTCAATTCCTCGAGCATTCTTTTCAATTCGGTATTTTGCCCGAGGAGTCCCTCGTTACCCCGTGAGACATGTCTTTCCTCCGTATCCTGGGTCGGTTCCGATGGGGCAACATCGGGTGCCTGATCCCGATTTTGCAATTGCACTATGATCTCTTGCTGGGCCTGCAACTGAGCCATGGCTATATCTAACTAGTTCTGGAGCTGCTGCAGCGTGGCCCCGTTGTTCTCACCGACCGGTATGTTGCCCACCAATGACCCGACTTAAGCTGGATTAACGGGGGGCGCGTTGTTGTTCGGTACATCCCCGCCGTCATGCTCGTGATGGCTCGGTTCCACTTGGAAGTTGACAGAATGTGAATCCGACATTTCCTGTATACCTGAAATCAAACCCTAGAGAACAAGTGTAAAATATCGAGTTTGACCATAATGTTATATTGAACCGCCACTACTATCTAAGGCCCCACAGTGGGCACCAAACTGTTTAACCTTAAAAATGTAGAACAGTTAGATTTATATGAGGTGCCAAAGATATGCGGCTAAATTCAATTAAGGATTTAAGTAGTGTGATATGCGATGAAATGGACAAAGAATCAAATCTAACCAAGTGTTGGATACGTATGACCTCGGGCTAGGAAACCGAGGTCGATATCCTTTCGTTACGAGCTACCAAGAGACACAAGTAAAATAAACTCAAGAACAGATGGAAACTGATGCAATATATTCTTATGATTGTTGATATGAATTCTTTCTCTCCTTCTTCTTGTTGCCAACCCCCTTCATGAATGGAGGCCTCCTCTTTATATAGTAGAGGAGTTTCAAACCTAGTACAACTCTAAATAAAGCAAGTAAATCTGGTGACAGCTGTGTCGCCGGGATTGGCGCCGAAATATCCGGGTGAGGGCGATATTTCGGCCTTCTGTTAATGGCAGTCAATCATCCTTCCTTTATCGTCTCGTTCTGGCCCGAGCTCGAACTCCTTGATCCCGGTGAGGTGGTCGTGATGCACCCGAGCATGGCCATGACAACGGGAAACCGAGCGTGCTTGTGTCCTCAGTTTTACCCGTATACATAGTCCATAAACACATAATTGAGTGAGCTGCATACCCTTGGTAGCAAAATATCAGACGACCAAACATATATGACCTTGAGAGGACAATCTGAAACAATAATGTAGAGAATCTCATGTAGTATTGCCAGCATTTAAATTGGACACTATCAGCCCGTTAAACTTGCCAGCAAATTTCATCTGAAGAAGAGGATGAGGATGAGAAAGGATGAGTACTATACCCACATGTTCTATTACAAAACGAAGAAGAAACTAATAATAAAATATAATATTGGGTGGGAGGTAGTTGAAAAGATTCTTCATGCTTTAAAATCATATTACATTTAAATTTATTAGGGATTATAAATCACATAGGATCGGTAAGGCCAAGATGTAACCTTGGCAGTTGACTAAAGTAATATGATATAAAATGATAATTTTATGTTATTCAAGTAAGAAACGTTCGGTTTGAAAAAATCATAATATTTGATAACTTCTGAATAATATGAAGGATTTTGTGATTTTAGCACTTCTAATTGAGCTAATACTTCAAACACCTCTATGAACAGTAAAACCAACTCAAAAGTTGTAAACGTTTGGTTAGTTGAAATTAAGATAAACTTTACCTTACTTCTTCTAATTATGTGGTGGAGGACAACATGCCCCTATGGGTCTTTCACTTTATTAAAGGAAAGGGGGACTTCTGACGAAGCACAATAGATAAGAAAATTTTCTTCCAATTGTACACACAAAAAAAAAAATTAAAAAAAAATGGAAAATTAGATAAGAAAAAAAGAAAATTTGGATAGAAATTTAACTAGTGTTAATAAAAGCTTGTAACCTTGCAAAAACGAGAGAAAACACATAGAGAACGGAACAATTTCCATAAGGTTGGAGTATACTATTTAATTTGTCAATTGAAAAAAAAAAGAAGTTAAATTCATATTACATAAAAACCATCCTAAACTTGTCCCAAACTTTTAACCGCACAATTAAGCTTTATAGGTGACCATTTACGGCCCCCTGTGTACTTATCTGAAATGAAATTATTACCATCCTGAGCGTCATAGGCTAAAAAAAGCAACACTTCAATCTTCTACAAATGCAGATTCAAACAAGTAATGGGATCTTCATCAATCTACTCAATAGACAACAGTTTTTAATACCTAACAAATGAACCGAAATAATCTAAAATATCTTAGTATCCAACGGATACGGATAAGAGGGTAACAGTAATCCATAATAATCACAATTGCATGGCCTTCCATGTTCTGAAGGTAGTGTTGAAAGTCACACCTATGAAGTGTAGGCAGTCTCACCTACGAAGGGTACTGTGATGCGTTTTGGTAAGAAAGGCAAATTGAGTTCGAGGTTCATAGGCCTGTTTGAAAATTTGGAGCGGATCGGGAAAGTAGCTTACAAACAAGCTTGCCTTACCACTGGGAATTGACAGCGATTCATTCAGTTTTCCACGTATCTATGTTGCAGAGGTATATCGAGGAGAAGTCCGACGTGTTGAAGTTGGATATGGTGCAGTTAGATGAGAACCTAACTTATGAGGAAGAACCGACAACTATTTTTGGCAGATAAGTCCAGAAGTTGAGGTCAAAAGAGATAGCTTCGGTAAAAGTGTTTTCGAAGAATCAGTCGATAGAGAAAGCTTCTCAGGAGACTAATGGCCTATTTAGCCAAGCTTCCAAAATCAACTTATTTTGAAAAGTGCTTTTTAACAAAGTACTTTTGGAGAAAAGCAGTTTGTGTTTGGACAATTAATTTAAAAAACACTTTTGAGAAGCAATTAGTGCTTGGCCAAACTTTTAAAAAGTGTTTCTAAGTCAGACATGCGGAACAGAAATCAGCAGTTGTTTGGCAGTTCACTTACAATTCTATACCCATTCGAGGACGAACATTTTTTGAAGTGGTGAGTAATGTAACAACCGAGTCTTAGATTAAAATTTTAACGCTCCATTTTTATATTTGAGACTTTGAACAAGTACATTTAACCATTTGAAACTTATTTGAGGGGTTCTGGTAGGGACTCAAAGAATTCAGGTGAGTTTTTGAACAAAAATTGCGGAGGTCTCCCACTTGTGAATGGGTGGTTGCTTTTGCAATGAAAACCATTTGAGGACCAGTAGCAATTGCGTACCAAGGTTCACAATTGTGACGCCATAACTGTGAGGTTGGCCACTACAATTGTGATAACCCCAATATAAAAGTGACTAATTACGAGATTTTCATCATTCTAGCTCGATTTTGGTAGAAATAAGTTATGATTTTATTTGGAGAGAGATTCGACTTGTGATCGAAACATAACACTGAGATAACGATTCTACAACAATTTTTTGTGATTACATACGAATCTATGCTAGATTTAACCCTGAAAATCATGGATTTGAAGTAGGAAATTGGAGATTTTATCCTAGGTTTAAGAGAGTGTAATTTGGGGTTTTGGGCATCGATTTGACATTGAATTTGGAATCTAATTATAAATTTGAGCTCATACGGTTATGGGTAACTCGATTATGAAATTAAATTTGGACTTTGACCACGAGGCTCAGATTTTACTTTCATTGGCTTTTGTTGAATTTGACCTAGATCGCATATTAAATTATAAGAACTGATTCCTTAGCTTTGTTTGACGTGGTTGAACATTTTTTTGGCTAGAGTTGAACCATTTAGACATATTTGACGTGAAAATGCTATCGTGAGAGCTTAAAGCTCACTTGAATCTAGGTAAGTTAAGACTTTGACTTCAATATAAGATTTTTCCCAAATTTATGTGATATATGTGGTTTGTAATGTGGGAATAATGTATACATGACGTGACAAGTATATATACGACCATCAAGTGTGAAAGGGGAATTACTTGAAATACTAGATTGTAGCTTTATTTTTCATATTCATACTTTGATGAGTTGAGCATAATATGTATGTCCTGATGATGAATTTGGATTAGTTATGTACTAGAAAAGCATGAATTTATCTTTGTATATGTTGAACTGCATATTCGAGCATCTATGTGCTTACAATATGTTTTTGTTTTTGCTTCTTATTTGTGATACGATACTTTTGTGGAGTTGTAACGGATAGATCAAGGATCGTGTAAGTACAAGTTGACACAATAATAGAGACCGTGTGAATCCAATGTTGATAAAAAGATGGACCGTGTGAGTCCAGTTGATACAGAGTTGTGGGGACTATTGAGTCCAGATATGAAAGTTATATGTGGGGGATATTGAGTCCAAGAGATTATTCATGTGATCGATGTGCACGTGCAGATATGGATACGTCCTTTATGGGTCACCGACTTGGTACCTCTCTTGCAGTGTGCACTCTAATTGTGAAAGAGTCGGCCAACTGAGTTGAGAAGTGATTACTGATGATAAAGATTCAATCTTTACAACATGTTTTGACTTTTCCTTGCTTTTGATTAATTAGTTGCAGTGTACGTCTACTTTCTATGCTTATAATGCGCTAACTGTTTAAGTGATATTAATTGTGATTAAATGGTTATGTTTCGTATTGCTTGCTCTTTCTCCTTATTCTCATGATATACTGTAGAGGTCAAAGGCAATTGAGTAACTTTTTATAAAACCTTCACCATTATTCTATTGAGGGCGGTCTATAATACTTATTGCACATTGAATACTGTACTCATACTATACTTGTTGAACTTTTTGTATAAGGTTCGGATCCTAGCACTAGCTATATCCATGAGTGAGTTTCTTGGACATGATTCAACTTTCAGTGGTAAGCCGCTTGCTTTCTGTCGCAGTGACCACAATGCCATTCTTAGCTTTAGATTAGTTGTACTTTACTTTGAAAGTTTGTATTTTTTTTAGACAGTTGTATTTCTACTTTCTAGTTTGCTCATGATAAGCAACATCAGTTCTCGTGTTATGTTTTTTATTTAGCTTCCACGTGTATTCGATCATTATCTCTATTTATATGAATTTCAACTATTAGACTTTATTACTTTTGTTTCCACTTATTGTAATTAGGTCGACCAATGCCTTGATTTGTTTGGCTTGGGATAATCGAGTGTCATCACGACTTCAAAAGATTTAACAATATCAAACACTTCATGGACAAAAAATTGCATAAATTCACTTTTGAAAATAATTTATAAAGAAACTGAAATTCCTACACTCAATCTTCAAGTTCAATGTAACACCTCGTACCTTCAAACTAAGTTATGTTTTTGATTGAGGACTTAGAAAACCAGACGGGGAGTGTTAGAATTAAATTCGTTTCAGTTCAGTGAATTCTCAATTTTTCACCCAGTTATGCGGACCGTATAAAGTTATACAAGCCGTACATTATGCCCGTACATTTTCCCCAAAAAGTCCTACTTTCTGTTTAGGAAGTACGGTGAGACATACGGACCATATAAAATTATACGGGCCGTATTACCAATCGTATAAATAAATACGGACCGTACTTTTGGTCCGTATCGAGGCATGTAAAAATATTAGTTTCTGGAATTCGCCATTGGAAATACGACCACATTATACGGGTTGTACATTATTGTACGGGCCGTATAAGTGGACTGTATAAGTGCCGACGCAGCAAAAAGTATAAATATGTGGGTTCAGTTTTAAATCCCACTTTTCATATTCTCAAGCCCTAACACGAAGGTTTTCTTCTCCCATCAATATCATACATGATATCCGAGCCTAGGTTCAAGTGTCTTAGGGAATCTATGAAACCGTGTCCAGTGGGGTCAATTTTATATGTGTGTGTGCGCCACACATATAAATAGTTGACCACCACTACATCTAGGATTGTCTCACTTCTTTCATACTCTAGATCGTGCAGTTAGAGCTATAATTTCAGGAATTCTTCTAACTCGTGCGCATTACGTATTTCAAAAAATGCCTGCGAAAAGAAAGTACACAAAAAGGACATCAACCACTAGCCAAAGGGTTGTTGTTGAGGACTCTCAGACTCTGAAAGTTCACACCAAAACTCAAGAGCTTGCATCGGATTCAGAGCCTCTGACTGCACCCCTACCTACCGAGAGTCTTGCGGAGGCCCATCCTATAATTACTCCTCAGCCCAGTGCTACTGACATGGATGTTAGCAGAGTTATCCAGCTGCTTACCCAGATTGTTGTTGCCCAAGCCCAACCTCACGAAACGGCTCTTAGCGCAAGTTCTAGTGGAGGGTCGTACAGTTCTAGGACCAAGGAATTTCTACATATGAAGCCTCCAGTGTTCACAGGAACTATTAAGGGCGAAGATCCTCAAAATTTCATTGATGAGCTTCAGAAGGGTTTTCGTGTTATGCATGCTTCAGAGACGGAGGCAGCAGAGTTGAGAGCTTATCAGTAGCAGGATGTTGCTCATATTTGGTATGAGTTATGGGAATAGTCTCGAGGGGAAGAAACGTCTTCTACAACTTGGGATGAATTAACAGACGCTTTCATTGACCACTTCCAGTCGCTTGAGGTCAGGGAGGCAAAGACCAGCGAATTTGAGAGACTCAGGCAGAATGATATGAGTGTGAATGATTATTATCTCAAGTTTGTTTCTTTGGCCAAGTATGCTCCGCATATAGTCCCTGATATGAGGGCCAAAGTTAGGTGATTTGTGTTAGGCCTTATACCTGAATTGTATGGTCATGCAAATATTGCTGCTCAGAATAGAGAAATGACCATCACCAAGATGGTTGCTTTTGTTTAGGGTAATAAGCACCGAATGAATGAAGAATAAGCACTTCAGAAAGAGAAGGACATGGAATTCAACAAAAGAGCTAAGTCTGCATGTAACTTCAGTCATGGGGGAGGTAGAGGCAGGAAATTCTTCAAGAATAGGTCATCAGGACCCGCTCCATCTGCAGCCAGTGCCCCAACCCGAAAGTTCAGGACTGATCAGAAGACAAAGAATTTCAGGCCAGCAAACTCCTATTCTCGTTTAGTGTGGCCGTAAAACTTATGATAATCCGATTTGCGACGAAGTGTGATAAGAGACGACGGGGAGTGTCGACGGGCATGGATATATGCTATGGGCGTGGCTAGCGGAGCCATTTTCGGAGGATCGTCCATCGGCCGAGACAAGGTACCGAGGTAATGTGGCCACGGACAAACTCGCGGCCTCGGAATTCTCAAGCCCGGTCGAGCATGGGTACGGCAACTAAGTCTGGTAATGTAGGCGGAGGTCGAAACAGCTTATATGCGTTAGCAAGTCGTCAGGATACAGAGGCACGTGCAGATGTTGTCACAGGTACATTAACAGTTTTTACTTTCGACGTTTATGCCCTTATTGACCTAGGATCCACCTTATCATATGTAACCCCATTGATTGCTAAGAAATTTTTAATAGAACCAGAAAAGTTGTATGAACCCTTCGAAGTGTCCACCCCAGTTGGAGAGTCAGTTAAAGCTAGACGTATTTATAGCGGTTGCCCAGTTTTACTCTATCACCGCAGATTTAGCCGACTTAGCAGAGTTGGAAATGGTAGACTTTGATGTAATCATGGTTATGGATTGGTTGGATTCATATTATGCCACCTTAGGTTGTAGAACCAAAATTGTAAGATTTGAGTTTCCCAATGAACCAATCATAGAATGGAAGGGCAATTTAGTAATACCCAGGGGTAGGTTTATTTCCTATCTCAAAGCCAGAAAGATGATTTTCAAGGGGTATATTTATCACTTAGTCCGAGTCAGGGATACAGATACCCATACCCCAACTCTCCAGTCTGTACCAGTCGTTCATGATTTTCCAAAAGTCTTATCAGAAGATCTTTCCGGAGTTCCTCCCGACAGGGAGATAGACTTTGGAATCGATCTACTTCCCGGCACTGAGCTGATATCTATTCCGCCATACAGAATGGCTCTAGCAGAGTTGAAAGATTTAAAAGCCCAGTTGACAGATCTTCTTGACAATGGATTTGTTAAGCCAAGTGTCTTGCTATGGGGCGCACCAATCTTGTTTGTCCGAAAGAAAGATAGTTCATTAAGCATGTGCTTTGACTACCGCCAGTTGAATAAAGTCACCATTAAAAATAAGTATTCTCTCTCCAGAATTGATGATTTATTTGACCAACTTTAGGGTGCCCAGTGTTATTCCAAGATTAACCTCACATCAGGATACCATCAAGTAAAAGTTAAGGAAGTTGATATTCCGAAGACCGCTTTCAGAACCCGTTAATGTAACGACCCGTTTAATTGTTATAGTGTTTTGACCCATTTAACCGTGTTGACCCTTTCCCCGAGTCCCGTTAGTATGACCTACGACTTAGTGAAGCCATTGGTTTGGGTCCCAAGGCGTTCGGGGATGTTTTGAGTCTCGAGTGAAGGCTTAATTTCATAGTGTTGGGGTTGACTTGGTCAACACCGGGTTAAAATGATCTCTTTTGGAAGTTCTGAGACCACGGGTGCGTCCGTAACATGGTTTACAATCAAAATGCATATATGGTTTGTGTTCGGGAGGTTCCAGATGAGTTTCGGGGACTAAAATGAAGTTTTGAACAAATCAGAAATTTGGGCACCCGCTATAGCGAAGGGGGCACCCGCTACTGGGCAGAATTCCATTTTTAAGTTGTTTTTTTTTTCAAGTTTTCCCCCTCATAAATCCAAAAACACTTCCTTAGAATGTGAGAGGCTATTTTCCTAGGGCTAGGGTGAAGTTCCTCCTTGAAGGTAAGTGCAAACCTTTATGGGATTCATTATCTTTCCTTCTTCAAATCTCATGACAAGCTTAAGCTCCATTAATGGTGGGTGAAAGATTAGTACCCAAGAATTGATGAAACCTTCAATAGTTGAAGGGTTGGGGAGAGAGCAATAGAAAATTATTCACAAGCACTTTGGGGTAAGATCCTAACCTAGAATTCATTATTTATTTGTCGATTATCATCATCTCATAGTCATCCTATACACTATTTGTGAAGAACTAATAGGTTAAGAACCCTAGGGCTAAAAATAAAAAAGATGAATTTAGATATCTTGTGATGAATAGAATTTCATGAAATTAAGATTAAAGGTTCACTAGATGATGCGTAACATAATTATGCACTAAATTTCCCGTTTTACCCTCATGAATCCGGATTCACATTATAGGGGTATTTTGGATATTTTCTTAAAAGTATAGCAATATGGGTATCGTTGGACTCGTTTAGACTTGTAGAGTACTATCTTGACTATATTGTATCTGAATTTTTAATAAAATTACAGTTTTGCCCTTGTGGCTAGGGTTTGGCTATTTTGAGTCCATTTTTGGGTTTTGGGTAAAACTATGGCAATATGGGTACCCTTAGATTCGTATTCTGACATAGAATTCATATTTGATAGATGTTAATCGTTTTGAGGTTCTCCAAAGATTCATATTTGATAGATGTTAATCGTTTTCAGGTTCTCCAAAGAGGAAGGCAAGGCTTAGGTTTGGCGATTCGAGACTCTTGCTCGGCATTCCAGGTAGGTTATGGCTTACTTTAGTTAGATTTTGATTAGCGGAACGTATGTATTGTGTAGAATTGACGGGAGAAAGCATGATTAGGTCTTCGAACATGGTGTTTTGGTTGGATATTAGCTAGGTTGGTATGACTTCGGATTTTGTGGGCTCGTCGCTATTACTTTATGTACAGAAATATGAGGTGTAGTTGTATTCATACTGTGGCGATTCGGGATGGATTTCTATTAGGTTGATTGTTGTTGATGGTGGCTTGTTGCCCTGTTGTTGTGATTAGACTTATTGCCTAAATTATCATGTTGTACTCAATCCTCTCTTATTGTGACATATATTATCGGAGAAAGGAAGGATAATGAGTTTAAGCTTGAATTGTGATATAAACTTATGACATTACGTAGATGAAAACTTGATGTATAATTTACTGTTGATGATAATATATATAAAAGTGGATCTTCTTGGTGATACAAGATTTAGTTGTGAGGCGTACTTGCTATATGAGGAAGTAAAGAGGGACATAGACACTTATGTTGGTTAAGACGGTTTGTATGATTCATTTCATGGTTGAGTTGATCCAAGTCTTGATATGACTTGTGGCTTTGTGGCTTGTACCTTCACTGTTGATTTATTGGTTTGCATTGATTTAATATGTTAACACTCATTTATGCATTCATACACTCATACATGATGGAAATTGTTCGAAAATGATTCATGAAGACTTGTGGCATGATGCCTTGTGTTTGATATTGATATTGCTATTGTTCATAGTCCATACATACTAATGAACTGGAATACGTTGAGACATACATTGTGATGTGGAATTAGTGAAGAAGTTAATAAAATCTTTTTGTTGAACTTGTGATTCTATTTCATTTATGGTACTTGATAATCGCTCATTAAAAGTGATGTGAGCTCGTGGTCTGAGGTTCGTTTAAAAAACGAATGGTACATGAGATGGATCTGCGTCCGAGGTTCTTTCCGGAGCGGAGGATTATTGGCCCGCGTCCGAGGTTCTTTCCAGAGCTGTGAATCCAGAACGAGTGGTACATGGACACCATGGGTCCCCTGCAGGTCATGACTACTGAGTAATGACATCAGTTAGTATGTGTGTATAGTTCGAGTGATTGGCCAGTGCATGGCATTGCATTTCATTGCACATCATCATATTTTGCATTGTGCATCATTACATTTATTTCTACATTATGATATGCTCATTTGGTTCTGATTTTGGTATTGATATAGAATGCCTATTGTGATATAAATACGACTTATTGATCGAGTTAAATTGCGGATTAGTGACTCTACCAGGAAGAAACTCGACTTACGATTATCAGGTGAAATTGTTGAAACTTGATAGACTTGTGGTTTAGAGGCTTCATCTTAGGCTGTGACTCTATTATGAGAGGTTCTGTGACTTCGATTTGAGTATTAAGTGCCTATCTATTTATCTCGTTGATTTTATACTTATATGCGTGAACTAATCTTAGTCTGCCTATGATGCTTACCGCTACATAGCGTTTGTACTGATACTACCTTGCTACACCCTTTTTTAGTGCAGATTGTGTTCCAGAGATTTCATCCAAATTACATCTCTAGCTTGAAGCTAGTTAGCTTGAACGGATCCGAGGGTGAGCTTCTATCCATGCCATGCCACCTGAAGATCTCTCCTTTCAGATGTCTACTTTCACTCCAGACATTATTTGTTATTATATTTGAGTTATACTTCATTCGTTTGACATAGTTAGTTAGAGTCCTTGTACGATGACTTTCAGATCTTGGGGGTGAAATAGTTAAGACTTCCGCACTTATTTTATCTATTAATTATGAATTTTTTATTTATTTATTCATTCACATGATCATTGATTGTTTAAGTATAAATGATTAAAGAAGTTAAAATTGGCTAATGATTAATGGGTTAACGGGTAAGGGTTCGCCTACTAGTGATAATAAGGTAGGTGCCCGCACGATCGATAATTAGGGTCGTGATAGTTAAGGTCATTTTGAATTTCTTGTTATGTCATTCGGGTTGACAAATGCACCAGCTGCTTTCATGGACCTTATGAACAGGGTCTTCAAGCCTTATCTTGATTTATTTGTTATCGTCTTCTTTGATGACATTCTGGTGTATTCCCGAAGTGAGACTGATCATGTAGAATATCTCAGAATAGTGTTGCAGACATTTCGGGATCATGAGCTTTATGTGAAATTTTCGAAGTGTGAATTTTGGCTTAAGTCAGTGGCATTTTTAAGCCATGTAATTTCATGTGAAGGCGTGCAAGTTGATTCTCAGAAAATTGATGCCGTAAAGAATCGGCCCAGACTCACCTTAGTATCCGATATAAGAAGTTTCTTGGGTATGGCACGCTATTATAGACGTTTTATAGAGGAATTTTCCTTTATCTCAGCTCCATTGACTAAGTTGACTAAAAAAAAAAGGTCAAATTTTAATGGTCAGATAAATGTGAGCAAAGTTTTGAAGAGTTGAAAAAGAGGTTGACTTCTGCTCCAGTTCTGACGCTACCCGAAGGAACCGAAGGGTTTATGGTTTATTGTGATGCTTCAGGGATTGGTCTGGAATGTGTTTTAATGCAGCATACTAAGGTTGTAGCTTATGCATCCCATCAGCTTAAGGCTTATGAAAAGAATTATCCGACTCATGACTTGGAATTGGCAGCCGTGGTATTTGCACTTAAGATTTGGCGTCACTATTTATATGGAGTGCATGTTGATATTTTCACCGACCACAAGAACCTTCAATATATCTTCAAGCAAAGGGAGTTGAATCTTAGACAGAAAAGATGGATCGAATTGCTCAAAGATTATGATGTGGATATTCTCTATCATCCCAGAAAAGCAAATGTAGTAGCCGTTGCTCTTAGTCGGCGATCCATGGGGAGTTTAGCTCATGTTAAGCCAGATAAGAGAATTATGTCAAGGGAAGTTCACCGCTTGGCAAGCCTAGGAGTTCGACTCTTGGACCCCGAAGATGGTGGAGTTGTTGTTGAAAACAGGGCTTATTCCTCCCTAATGGTCAAAGTGAAGGAGAAGCAGTTTAGTGATCCCTTCTTACTATAGCTGAGGGAGAGGATTCATAAGCAAAAGACAACGGCTTTCAAACAAGAGGGAGATGATGGTACCTTGAGGTACCGAGGTAGATTATGTGTCTAGATATAGATGGGCTTAGAGAGCGAATTATGTTAGAAGCTCACAATTCCAGGTATTCCATCCATCCAGGTTCCACGAAGATGTATCATGACCTCAAGGAGATTTATTGGTGGAACGACATGAAGAAAAATGTAGCAGACTTTGTGGCCAAGTGTCCAAATTGTCAGCAAGTGAAAACCGAGCACCAGAGGCCAGGTGGCTTGGCCCATAATATCGATATTCTTGTATGGAAATGGGAGATGATAAATATGGACTTTATAACAGGTCTACCTCGTTCATCGCGAAGACATGATTCGATTTGGGTGATTGTAGATAGACTTACTAAGTCAGCGTACTTTTTGCCAGACAAGACCGTCGATTCAACCGAAGATTATGCCAAGTTGTATATTCATGAAATTGTCAGATTGTATGGGACCCTAGTGTGCATTATTTCAGACCATGGGTGCTCAGTTCACAGCGACCTTTTGGAAATCCTTTCAGAAAGGATTGGGTACTAAGGTAAACCTCAGCACAACTTTTCATCCTCAGACAAATGGCCAGGCAGAGCGCACTATTCAGACTCTTGAGGACATGTTGAGAGCATGTGTACCAGATTTAAAGGTAATTTGGATGATCATTTGCCACTCATCGAATTTTCTTATAATAACAGTTTTCATGCTAGCATCAAGATGGAACCGTTTGAAGTTCTGTATGAGCGAAGGTGTAGATCACCCATTGGTTGGTTTGAAGTTGGTGAAGCAGAGTTGTTGGGACCAGATTTGGTCTATCAAGCTATGGAGAAAAGTCAAATTGATTCAAAAGCGTTTGAGAACGGCTCAGAGTCTCCAAAAGTCCTACATGGATGTGCAGCGTAGAGACCTAGAATTTCAACTTAATGATTGGGTGTTCTTAAAGGTTTCACCTATGAAAGGTGTGATGAGATTTGGAAAGAAAAGGAAACTTAGTCCCAGATATATTGGACCATATAGAATCCTGCGAAGGATTGGTCAAGTGGCTTATGAGCTTGAATTGCCACAAGAATTGGTTGTTGTACCCCCAGTGTTTCATGTATCCATGTTGAATAAGTGTGTGGCAGACCTGTCGTTGGTTGTTCCTGCTAACACTATAACGGTGCAGGATGGTTATCCTATGAGGAGATCCCTGTGGCTATTCTTGATCGTCAGGGTTACGAGTTGAGGACCAAGGAAGTTTCCTCAGTAAAGGTGTTATGGAGGAGTCAGAAAGTCGAAGAGGCTACATGGAAAGCCGAAAAGGACACACAATCCAGTTATCCTCACTTGTTTGAAAAGCAAGCAGAGGTCGTTCAAGGTAATACCCTCCATATCATTGTCATGTCCCTTACATATTCATGCCTCAAGTTTCACGTTCACGTCCATGTGTTCTCTACTCATGTCCATGTCCCAGCGTTCATGTTTCCATGAAAACCATGTCATGTTATTTCGGTCTCCATGTCATATTTCTTTGCGTTCATGTACTCAAGCCATGTCCAGTGGCATTCCTAATCATGACCCATCATTCAAGGATGAATGATCCCAAGGGGGAGATATTGTAACACCTCGTACCTTTAAACTAAGCTATGTTCATGATTCAAGACTTAGAAAACCAGACGGAGAGTGTTAGAATTAAATTCATTTCAGTTCAGTGGATTCTCAATTTTACAGCCAGTTACGGATTGTATAAAGTTATACGGGCCGTACATTATGCCCGTACATTTTCCCCGTAAAAATCCAACTTTCTATTTAGGAAGTACGGTGAGACATACGGACCATATAAAATTATACGTGCAGTATTACCAACCGTATAAATAAATACAGATCGTGCTTTTGGTCCGTATAAAGGCATGGAAAAATATTAGTTTCTAGAATTCTCTATTGGAAATATGACCACATTTGTTATACCTTGTACTTTTATACGCTAAGCATCTTCATAAGTTGGTTGTTATAGATTTGGAGAGCGGAATTATCTTCGAGGTTATATAAGATTAGACGTGTTCATCTTGAGTATACGAGGGTTTAAGTTCATGCTTAATATGTGATGGAAGGATTAGAGCTTAAATGAATCGACGAGAATGCATTTCGAAAAAAGTTGGGTTTTACGATTTGATATATGGACCGTATAATTTTTAAGGACCGTATAATTTTTAGGGTGACCCCCACCGTAAAATGATAACAGCGGGAGCCACTGTTGGTGTTTTACAGTCCAATTATACGGACCGTATAATTTTTACGACCGTATAATAGGACCGTAAATTTAAGTCTCTATATGCAGAATCTTTTTTATATAATTCATACCCTACTCTTTTTATCTCATTTCCCTTGACCTCTAACACTTCTAGAAACCCTCTCCAACATATGTGATCAACCCCCCCAAGTAAAGCTTTTGGATTTCTTCTTCAAGTTCAGACCTTTTCTACAAGTTTTGGAGCGATTAAGGTATGTAGGGTTTCTATCCACGTGTGAAAACATCATTGTTCTTCCCTACGCCACGTTCATCCATGAAAACACGAAGTTCCATAAACCTAGGGTTTCTATTATAATTCATGATAACCCTAAGTTACAAGTATCTTGTTATACCGTGTTTGTATTACTAATTCATTATTGTATTCTTGATATTCCATTTTGGTTTTTGAGAATCAGTCCGTAAACCATAAATACCCATGTCTTGAATTCCATGGGTTCTTATCGTACTTTACAGTCTTTTCAGCATTTACAACAATGTATGTCTGGGGCCTTGTCCCGCAAGAATGCTGTTTTCGACTTCATGTAGAGGCTTCATAGACTATAATTGTAGTCATCCGATGTTTAGCAGTTTTTGTGTTAGCCTTGTCGTCTACTTATTCGTACTTGGCCTATTCGCATTTTTCGCATTTATGATATTTCGGTACACTTTTAGTAGATCAAACATGTGTTAGTGTTATTTCCGCATTTATTATATTTTGATATCACATCTTGATTTAGCCAGCCAGTTGGTTCACTCGGCCACATGCAGACAAGCACCGAGTGCCGTGTTACGTCCAGGCCATAGTTCAAGGCGTGACAAAGCTTGGTATCAGATCCTAGGTTCAAGTGTCCTGGGGAGTCTATAAAGCCGTATCCAAAGGGAGTTTCCTTCATATGTGAGTGCCGGCTATGCATATAAATGGTTAACTACCAAGATATTTAGGATTGTCTCATTTCTTTCTACTTTAGATCGTGCCACGTAAGCTTAGAGCAATAGGTAACCTTCTTTTCCTATCAAATTACGTACATGTTAAACGTGTAAGCGACGAGCAGGGAATTCAAGGTCCAACTGAGGATGATTACCCATAGGGGTACAATTGTTAAGTACTTACTGGTAACGAATGAGACTTGAGGTGACTTGAAAGTGGAATAAAGTGTACGTCGCCCGAGAAAAGGTGTAGTACAATGAATTTCAATGTTGAATAATAATGATGTACTTGAGAAAGGAGAATGAGAGACTGCAGGAAGAAAATAACAGGAAAATTAGCAAAAGAGCTAAGTCTACAGGAAACGTAAATCATGGAGGAACTCAGGGAGGTGGAGGCAGACAGTTTCCTATAGGAGGTCATCAGGACTCACTCCATCTGCAGCTAGTGCACCAGTCCCGAGGTTTAAATATGATCAAAAAGGTCAGTTCAGCCAGAAAAAGAGTTTCAGAGAACCAGGCTCTCAGTCACAGGCCTGTGTGGGCCACAAAGGTAAGGGACACCATGGGGTGTGTTGCTCGAGCACAAATTGATTACTTCGATTTAAACAGAATGGTACCTAAGGCTAAATTGCATATGATTCTAAGGTGTTATGATTTTTAGAAGAGGTATATTTTCGTACTACCTGCAGATGAATTAAAAAAAAAAGATGGTGTACGCCTTGAGAATTAGGATCAACGATATTGATGTCAGGGAATAAGTTTAATTTGTTCAAGTTTATTCAGATTAGAACTAGAAAGTACTATGTTAGGAAGTTACTACAAGGAGCAGATATTACCATGAGATAAAAGATATGACAGTTCCCTTTTAGGTTATGTGATTAAGTATTTACCCCGGATGTGTATAGTCTGATGTGATTTTGAAAGTTCATAGGAAGTTTGGGGTTAGTTGTTCTAATTTCTCGTTTGAGACAAGTGAAATTTCCCTAAGTGTGATCCATGTCTATAGTTCAGAAAGATAATATACAACCTGAGAATAGAGTTAGATGATGAGGAAAAGTTAGAAATAACCTTATGCTTTACTTTAGTATTCGGAACAGAATTAGAGAATATGATGCTAGCAGGTGGTTAACAAAAGAATAGTAAGTAAGTTTTGAGTAGATACAGTGAATTAGAAATTTTTAACAAAGTTAGTAGGAGTACGATTGGAGTTAATTAGTCAAGTTAACACTAGTGAGTGGGTAACCGTTGAATACACCGAATGCGTGTTAGACCCCAAAGGGTTTAAGTTAAATTCGAGGTATAGAAATTAGTGAAAGAAGAAAACCATCTGAGCAGTAAAAGAGCAAGCTATAGAAGAAGAGCCTTCAAAAGTTATCAGAAAAGAGTTTCCCTAAGACTGACAGGGTGAACAAAGTTAAGTCGTTAAGACAGAGCATGCCAGTTATGAATACAGTAGCAACCCGCTCATGTAAGCAATTCGCATTTTCCGAAGGAAGTGAATTGCTCGGAAGTGAAATCGAAGAATGGCGTCGTGTTGTAAAGTACAAAAAAAAAAATTATAGAAGATAAGGGAAGGTAATTGGATCCCAACAAAAGAGAAGAATTCGCAAGTATAGGATGTTAGCCTTTGTTCTAAGGGGGAGATGCGTAAATAGTCAGTAAGTCCAGTGGGATATTTGAAAACCCGAAGGGTTAGCATAAGATATAAAGAACCTCAGAACAGTTCTTCATTCTCGGACATATGGTCAGACAGAGCACGCTATTCAGATCTCATGTCTCGATATTTATGTCGCCAGTATTCAGATCTCATGTTATAATATTCATGTCAGTTCACTACTTACATATCATGCCAGTCCAGTATTCAGTCAGTCCAGCATTCAGTCAGTTCAGTATTCAATCAATTCAGTAGACAATCAATTCGGTATCTCAGCAGTTCAGTAATCATGTATTCATTCAGTTCAGCAACCAAGTGTTCATGCTAGTTCAGTGATCATGTGTCTCAGCTAATCAGTTTATTATATCTGAGTTACAGAGTAAACTCTGCCAAGCTTCCGTAGAGTCTCAGAATTAGCCACAATTATAATCAAGACAATCATTCGAGGACGAATAATCCCAAGAGGGAGATAATATTATACCCCGTATCTTACAACTAAGATTAGACTCGTATCGTTAGAATTTTAGTGGAAAAACTGAAGGTTTGAACATTTTGCCAAAATGGTTGATAGGCCTACTTCGGGCAGCCGTAACCCCTTGATTAGTTGGGAATTTGAGAAAGTACCCTTAATGAAAGTTATAGTATGTAGAAATACCTTTCTAACCACATAAGGACCAGGCCTATCAGAGATCGAAAACTGAAGATATGATCATCGCAAGATGGCTAATAGTAAGGCGCTGAAGAGTCGATAGAATCAGCTAAGTTTTCGATACGACTGCTTTCTAGCCCAATTTCGTGGAAATCTGTTGCGAATTTGAGAAAACTTAAAAATGAAATTTTAGCCCTTTGAAATATCTTTCCAACGGTATATTGTGGAGCCCGAACGGAGCTCTGTGTTAGGAGTTATGCCCATTTTACTAGACACTGTTGACGAGCGAAAAAATGTGAAATTTTGACTAAGTGTAAAATGGATAGGGGAGCTTGATGAGCTCGCCACAAAGCGAGGCACGGGCAATCCGTAGATCGCGCTCAGTGAGGTAGGGGTCCAAAAAGTGAAAAAAAATGGATTTCACGTTTTAAGTTATATTTAAGCTTGGGTTCATCCCCTAACACCCCCTATTCACGAAAAATTATCCTAAGGCAAAAGAGAACAAGTCCCAAGCCTCAAGAATCCTAAAAGGTGATTCTTCTATGATTCTAGCATGAATTCAAGTCCTTAACACTTTTCTAGCTTGAGAAAGTTCTTCTAATCCCTAGAACCTTGACTGAGACTTTATTGTGAGACGTGGAAACTCTAGCATTTGACTTCAAGAAAATAGAACTTTAAAAGATGAAAGTTGAGAGGGTTGACGAACGTTGTAATACACTCAAAAGCAGGAAGTTAAGGTATGTGAGGCTAACCCTCTACGTTTGGGAATGTTGATGATTCTCCACCCACGTTCTTTTATGACTATTACGATTTGCCTCAGAAACATAATTATGTCTTAGTTCCATGAATAGTTACAGACCTTCTATTCTCCATATGATAAAGTTTCATAATTCGTTCATGACTTTCATTCCAAATGTTGTGAACTCGATAACAATATAGACTTGTGTTTGATATCCCATGAGTCTCGGTCATGAAAACCCGAATACTTATGAATAGTTAATATCCTAAGTTCTATAAACCATATGTGATTCCATGTCTCATGATAGTAGTGCTCAGTATCCATGTTAGAACAATAATACGAAGGTTCCTCAACTTATGATACTTCTTGAAAAAAGGTAAAAATATGATGACTCTATATTTTATGAACTCATGGTAGGATTTACGAAATTATATAGAGTTTAAAAGATGTAATTGTGTCAATTGACAAGTATGTCTAAATCCAAGAACGCCTACAATAATATGAAAAGTGATGTTTAAATATGCTTTTTTGATACATTGCTTTCTAGGTCTATGAGTGTCGGTTGACTATCACCTTTATGTGTATACGCAAGTAGCTATAGCAGATAGCACGTACATAGCCTGGTAGTGGATGATGCTACCCGCCATGTTATGAAGCATGGTGCATGATGATATGATACATAGCCTGGTAGTGGATGATGCTACCCACCATATTATGAACCATGGTGCATTGTTTGATATATAGCCTGGAAGTGGATGATGCTGCCCGCCATGTTATGAACCATGGTGCATTATGATACATAGCCTGGTAATGAATGATGCTACCCACCATATTATGAACCATGGTGCATTGTTTGAGATATAGACTGGCAGTGGGTGATGCGATATAGCCTGGCAGTGGGTGATGCTACCCGCCATGTCACGATCCATGGTGCATTGTTTGAAATACCTTTTCTTTTAGTTAAAATGGAATAACCCCAGTATGGTTCATTACAGAGCAGAGGTGATTCTCCATTCAGAATAAGGAGTATTCATATCTTTATTTCTTTGTTCAATTCGGTATCGGTTATCGATTCGCTTTCAATTTCGAAGATTACGCTTCTTTCTTTCAGTTGCTTTACATACCAGTGCAATTCAAATGTACTGACGTCTCCCTTTATTGCCCGGAGGCCTGCATTTCACGATGCAGGTATTGATTTACAGGAGGATGGATCTGCACGCTAGGACTTCCAGTATCAGCTAATTGGTGAGCCCCAGTCTTTCGGGGCATTATCATACTTTACAGTCTTTTCAGCATTTACAGTTAGTCAGGTATGTCGGGGGCCTTGTCCCAGCAATAGTCAGTGTTTTCAGTACTTCATAAAGGCTTCATAGACTATAATTGCAGTCAGTCAGATATTTAGCAGGCTTTTGCGTTAGCCTTGTCGGCTACTTATTCAGACTTCGGGCCTATTCAATATTTTCGCATTTATGATATTTCAGTCAGACTTTTAGTAGATTAGCATGTGTTAGTTTTATTTCCGCATTTATTATGTTTTGATATCACATGTTGATTCAGCCAGCCAGTTAGTTTGTTCGGTCACATGCAGACAAGCACCGAATGTCGTGTTACGCCCAGGCCATGGTTCGGGGCGTAACATTAAATGCAAGATATGAATTATTATGCCTATTTTCATGAAATTCTACATGCTTCCATGTTTCCATCCAAGTTATACTATATATCCATGTTCATGCTGTACATATTTCTTATGAATCATGTTTACGAGTCACGTTATGAAAACCAAGGGCTACTAAGCCAATTATATCCATAATCACGTTTTGGGAGTTGCATAGATTACCGAGAAGGCTCAGACAGCCTGAAACTACATATGCCAGCGTAGGATAAGGATCCCTCCACCCAGTTAAGACGATACCCTCATGTTTACCCATTGCAGGTTATTAGATCCATTTATGTCAAGTTCATGTCTCATACCCCCGTAAGGTATGAGATGGCTTAGCTGATCGGGTGATATATCAAACGCCACGTGCTCATGTGGTGTTTACATGTCGCTTATACTAAGGCTCTCCCACTTAAAATGTTTTACTCATGTTATATATACATTTATGTCAGATGATGCTCATGTTCATGTTCAGCTTACAGTTTTAGTTCTTATTATTTCACGTGTCATGTTTATTTAATTCAGTTGCTTTACGTACCAGTACAATTCAAATGTACTGACGTCTCTTTTTATTGTCCGGGGGCCTGCATTTCACAATGCAGGTATTGACTTATAGGACGACGGATCTGCTCGTTAGGACATTGCTCGTATCAGCTTTTGGTGAGCCCCATTCCATTCGGGGTGTTATCTTTACTTTTTTTTATGTCAGTTATGCAATTAAGGTATGCGGGGGACTTTGTCTCGGTAAATAGTTTAGCAGTCAGACTCGTGTCAGAGGTTTCATAGGCTGGTCAGTTATGTCATGTCATATGTTCAGTTGAGTTAGCCCCGTTGGCTACATTACTATATTTGTACATTCATGATATAATAGTATTTTCAGAACCTATGATTGTTTAATCCCATGCTTTACTCTCACCATGCATGTTTATATTATATTCCACATCAGTTCATGCCCCATGTTGATTCAGCAAGCTATGTGGTTCACTCGGTCACATGTAGCAAGGCACCGAGTTTCATGTTACGCCCAGGCCATGGTTTGGGGCGTGATATTCAATGACTCTGATACTATGTCAAAACCCCTAAGCTTCTATTGTAGCAGATTCTAAAGTATATTAATTAATTGTTGGCTAATCTATTTATGGTACAATTTTCCTTAGTTAAAATCACAATATAGGTCAAAAATACTTATGCATACGTGCAGCCACATGTGATCCACATAATATATTTTTTTCCTAGTCATTTTGTATTTCTTTCTTCAATTTTCATGATTTTCCCCTTACCCGCCTGCCCAACCCCGCAATGCCACCAACTAAAGAATCTCTATATGCAAAATCATTTTTCCAACCAACCAAATTTTTCTTATGGGAAGAAAAAGTAGATCATTTCATTTTCTTCAGTTTAGTTTATTTCTATTCCTTGCACGCGCTCTTTTTTTTATCTCTCCTTTCTTTTAGGTCATATGTTATAACTGTGTTTGTGCTCATCACCACCATATCAAGGGCGGAGGGAGAGTGCCTGAGACGGGTTCGGTTGAATTCAATATATATGTTTGGTTCAAACTCCGCATTTCTCTTAAAATTTTATTGAATTTACATATTATTAATTTAAAATTCAATAACTTGAAAAGATTAGAATTCAACACTCATAAGCTTCAATTCTAACTCCACCTCTGGTCATATGCAACAGTCGATTTGTGGTGATGGGTATATCTAGAACCATGACACTACTGTCTATTCTAACTCATAAGAAGGGTATGTGAAATTTTTTCCAATTCCTTCTGTTGGATGTGCGAATAAAGTCTCACATTGATAGCTGAAAAGAAAAAGGAGTTATTTATAAGATGTTGGATACTCTTAATGGTGTGAAGCCTTTTGGGGAAAATCGTGTGGGCTTGATCCAAAGCGGACAATATCAAACCTTATTAAGAGTATTCTTGGACCATTTAGCCCAACAACTGGTATCAGAGCCAATGATTTAGCGGGGTAAATATGAAGGTGGCGGACTTTGGTGTGAGGCCCGGCTTAGTGCCTTTGCCCATATATGGGCTAGCTGATTAACGACATTTACCCATAGCTTTGAAGACGCATACACAATTTTTGGGCTTCGGTCTCTGTAAATACTTTCACGATGTGGGTGGCACACAGATAAGTTGAATCTCTGACCCATGAATCATGGTAATGAGTCATGTGGACCTTAGTTCGAGGAGGAGATTGTTGGGTGAACAAACCAAATCCCACATTGGTAGCTGAACAAAAAATAAGTTACATATAAGGTGTTGAATACTCTTAATGGTATGAGCCCTTTTAAAAAAACTGTGGAGGCTTGACCCAAAGTGGATAATATCACATCATATTAAAAATATTCTACGACCGTTTAGCCGAATAAAATCACTACTAATCAGCTGCCACTTATTTCTTTTTCAATTTTGGTGGGTGATACGCTCAAATTACACCTATTAATGGTATAACACGGACGTTGTCAAATACAGTAACCCAAGAAGGTTGGGGTCGAATCCCACAAGGAATAGGGTGTGAAAAGGTTACTAAATTCGTAGAATGCTATGTTTAGGTCTAATATCTTAATCCGATGATTTTGGTAAAAGTTGGGTCTTGTTGTAACTAAATGCTAACTATTGCTTTGGTTGTGAATTTATGGTAAAAGAAAGGGAAAAGGGTTCAAACACACTAAAAAGCCTCAAACTTTAACTAAGGTTGATGTCCCCTTATTTTTTGTGTATTTTGTACGCTTTTATATGGTGACGTGTACAAGCGATTGTATCTACTCTCTTTGAGCGCGTAAGATTCCATATAAAAGTGTAAATAATACATAAAAAATAAGTCACATCCCCGCAGTATTTGGCAAAATGTCGCAAACATCTTCATCTTCTTCATAGAGAATCGAATCGAAATTTGATCCTAATGCACTTTAAATCTCAACCAAACATCACCAAATTTCAGATTCGATTTCGGTTCTTTTGATATATCACCCACTCGAAATGAAGCTCATTTGCCTATTCGAATCTCAAGCTTTGTTCATAAATAAATTACAGTCGTTCTATTTCTTCACGTTCCGTACGTCTTCTAAGCTTGAGTTCAAATTTAAACAATCAGCAACCAAGAATTTTATTCATCAAATCCGGAATTTAAAGACCCGTATCCGAAAGCTTCAAGTCGAAACTCGACGTCCCTAATGGAGTTTTTTGTTTATCGGTTCTACTATCTTAATCCACTATGATTAATCATGTTTTCAATGTCGACAATGTCACAAATCCTATGATTTAGGAGTTTTTTTGGGTTTGAAATTTTGGAAAAAAAATACCCAATTGAAGAATAATTAAATCTTTTAAACTCAACACAAAGGAAAGCAAAAAGGCACAACTCAACAAACCACAAACTCAACACAAAAGATGATTTTAATAACTTGAAAAAAATTTGGTCACTATAAGTGCACTTATAACGATCGGTCTATCAAATTGTTGTAGCGCGTGCATACAAAATGCTTTGTCCAACTATTGCTTTGGTGTGTGAATTTATGGTGTGTGTTTTGAAAAAAAGAAACTAAGGTTGTGTCCCCTTTAGATAGAGTGTATGATCATGGGTATTGATCTTGATATACTTCTAATGGATCATTATATGAATGCACTTAATCCCTATATAAATCTCTACTATTTTCCAATATATAAAGATTATTTCTTTCTATGATTTTCCCAAATATAAGAAAGTAGCTATGAAGAACGATTAATCATGCCAAGTAAATTCTTCTTATTCCTAAGTGAATTTATTAAACAAAGTTTAAAGCTTTGAGTTCTTGTTGTTTATTCTTACCAACCTTAATTATTTTTCCAAACAAATCAAGGTTTATGGCTTTAATCAATGTTTGCAACCATTAATTATGAATGAAGAATGAAGAATAAACAAACCCTAATCCATTATGTATATATCAATCACAACCCAATCACAAAACACCCATCAATTGGGTTCACAACCCTAGTAAGGGAAATTAGCTACTCATGACAAAGAACAAGAAACAAGAAATTGAAGAATTCATAATTGCTTAATTTGGAAGAAAAGAGGAATTAAGAATACTTGAATTGATGTTTGAACCTTCAAAAACTAGAGAGTATTTTATGTTCTAAGTCAAAAGCTAAAAATATGAGAACTGATAATAATTGAAACCCTACAATGACTATTTATAGGTTCTGAAAACATGAAAGTTGCAGATTTGCACTTTGGTCCCCGTCGATACGAAATACGATCCGTAAACTGGTTTACGCCCAGACTTGCTTCCCAGTTTTGAGCAACTTTGTTCTTCTAAAATACGAACCGTAAATTGATTTACGGTCCGTAAACTACCAGGTCGTCTTTCAACTTCCAAAACTTCGCCTTTCTGCCAGATGCTCACATGGTTAAATCCGCCTTGAAATGCGGACCGTAAAGTGAAATACGATTCGTAAATGTTGTTCGTAAATCACCATATCTCAGCCTGACTTTCTATTTCTCTTATTCTTTAATACGACCATGGAATACGGCCCGTATTTGAGAATACGGTCCGTAAACTGAGTTTACGACCATTTCTGCACTTCCAACTATTTTTAGTCCAAATCTGTTCTGTTACCTGAAAAACACTAAAAAACACATTAAATATACACTAACTTGCTTACAAACAAGTAAAACTTCTCGTAAAAAGGTCTCGAATGTGCCATAAATGCCCGGCACATCAGTGGACTTAACAGTGGCAAGTAATTATAGAAAGATCAAAATATGTCTATTTAAGTCTTATGGCAAAGGGGACAAGCAAGCCAACTTTCGATGCTGTACATATCTTGCAAGCAAAAGGCTGATCAACAATTAGAATTTTATGAAGAAAAATGGAAGTTTTATTTCGATGTCAAGCTCATGGGACAAGGATGCATCATGCATGCATACAACTTGTTACTGTTCATCTCTTTAATTTAACTGGACACCAACAAAAGATATTAATTGGTACTCCAAGTAATCTTTGACAATAAATTTTCCAAACATTTCAGCCGAAATGGAGCAATGTGATTGACTGAAAAGATATTTTATTGTTGCTTCAATGTAGATATTTGAGTGAGTTGACCAAATTGCCCCTCACTTATCTCAGCATACATCATCACATTTCTAGAGATGTGGTCCCATCTGACTCTTTGCTGTACACGTTGCCATGACCAATGCTGCTTTAATGACTACTGGTGTAAATCATTTGCCTTCATGTATTGTTTGATTTACTTTTAATGACATTAGATATAGATTAAAAGATTGGAAACTACATAGAAATACAAGTAAGTTTATTTATTTATTTATTTATTTATATATCCAAATAAAAAGTAAATCTATTTATTTTGTTTCCTTATTTACTCAATTATAAGGGGAGCCAACAATACAAAAATCAGAAGAAAAAAAATATCTCCTACAACACTACAATAATGTATGATAATTAAGAATAATTATACATTACTAATTTCACTGAATAATCATCATATATCAGTCAGTCAAAAGCACCGTCTAAATTGATTTAAAAAAAAAAATTGCAGCCAAAGAACTATTTTTCGTTTAGTACGAGTATGTTCCTTTATGAATTAAGTATCACAATAATTTGATAATAACTTATTCAATATTTCATATTTTTTAAATATTAAATATTTTTTCAAAAATTAAGGTAATCGCACAATACAACATGGGCCTTGCGTATCTGCATCTCATATTGTATGACCTATATGTTTCAGTTTAGGATAATTGATTTTTGTTAATCTTAGTTTAAAATCATACTGTAATTTATTGTATGGCCTATATGTTTCAGTTTAGGATAATTGATTTTTGTTAATCTTACTTTAAAATCATACTGTAATTTATTATTCCCTTCGTTTTAATGTATGTGTCTTAGAGGGTGTTTGGATTGATTTTTTAAAAGTAACTTACAAGCTAAAAGCTAACAGCCAACTTTTGGCTTTTGATTTATTTTTGTACTTTTTAGCTTAAAAATAAGTGTTTAAAACACTTTTTATTTTTTTTCCAAACACCACAAAAAGTAAAAAATAGCTTAAAAGCCAATAAGCACTTAAAATAAGTCAATCCAAACACCCTCTTAGTTAATTTGGAGAGTCATAGCAGGATATTAGTTTTGATCGATTTTTTCAAATACTTTTCAGTTATATACTATTATAACATATAGTACTTTATGTAGTTTCTAAATATGTAAATTTTACCTCAAAAAATATTTTCAATTCTATATTTGAGTTCACACCAACATTAGTTTTAACCCCCCATACTCAGAATCAAGCCACATAAATTGAAATAGATCTAAAAGCAAAATTTTGATAGATTAGTACACCCAAACCATTCAAAATAAATATAAAACCCCAAAAAAAATCGAGGTTTACTGTAGAAGCTTGGGGGGGGCTTTAAAGTTGGAATAGTACGATAGACTTGAAAATCAGACCAGAGAGTTAATGCTGGTAGTTGTAGCAATGACGACTTCCGCATGCAGTTGAACATGTGAAAGACGTTATTGTCGGAAAATTAGGCTAATCAAGTAGGGTGGTAGGATGAAAAAGATTTTTTTAGTCTTTAACAAAAAGGATTTGGGTTTGAGCTCTAAACATGAAAAAGTTATACGAGATAATACTCAAAATACCCTCCAACGTTTGACCAAAATCCCAACTACACACCTAACCTTTCGATGCGAGTCCTATTACCCCCCTGACAAATTTTTTCCAGCAAAATGGCCCTTTTTTGCCGATGTGGCAGAGCGTGAATACACCGCCTGCTGGCGCGTGACGCTTTTTAAAAATCTCGCATCCGACTCGTTTTGGACGCCAACTAAGCTGCCACATATGATGCCAAGTAGATAAAATTTGAACTCCCTCCATTTTTAGGCTACTTCATCTTCATCTTCACCCTATTTAATATCCATCCCCATTTTTTGTTGTCAAAATAATATCCATTATAAACGAAAATCTCAATTGAAGAAAATCCACATATGATTCCGAACAACTTGTTAAAGAACAACTTTCCACCATAAACGAAAAATCAAGAAAAAAATGAAAAATCAAGAAAGAAAAGGAAAAAATACTGAAAAAAAATAAGGATGAAAAATCTAATCTTGTTAAAGAAAATCTGATTGAAGTTGTTTGTTTGGAGTTGCTACTTGTTGCTTGCTGGAGTTGTTTAAGCCACTAATTCTTTGAGTTGATTTGGGGAGAAAATTAAACTCCATTGCTAAGAATTTGGAGAAAGCTATGAAGAACACCAAATGAGTTTCTCTAAATTCTTGATTGTTTAATCAAATTAATGATGAACTTTGTTCTATTTGGTGTTAGGAAGCTTCCTTTCACATTTGGGTTTGTTTGGATTAGATTTGAGCAAGTTGTGTGATTTTTTTTTCAACTCCTAATGAAGATGATGATGATGACGATGATGATAATGTTGATGAAGATGAAGGAGAATTAGGTATGGGTTTTCGTATCCTTAATAAAATGGAGTATGGAAAATTGAGAGATTTTTTTTTTTTTTTTTTGAAGAAGAGTAGATGGATGGAGGGGAGAAATTAATAAAAAACGGGGTAAAATTAAACACGCGCACGTGCCGTGCGCGTGTGGACAACCGCCATTTAATATTTGGGGGTTGGCGACGGACCGCCACATCGCGAAAAAGTGCGCATTTTGATACTAAAAAAATTTGTTCGGGGGGTAATAGTGACCCCCCCGCAAACGTTAGTGCAGTAGTTGGGATTTTGGTCAAACGTTGGGGGTATTTTGAGTATTATCTCAAAGTTATACATAAGAATGTTTTATTTTTAGTGGACTTTACACAATAAACATTTGAATTAATCAGATCAATAGATATCAAATACTAAATGATTATACCAGAATGAAGAAAAAAAAGTCTACAAACAAACTAATTAAATACTACTCTCTCCGTCTCATTTTATATGAAGGTGTTTGACTGACACGAAGTTTAAGAAATAAAGAAAGACTGTTTAAATTTGTGGTCTAAAACAAACTATAGAAATATGTGTAGCTAGAAATCGTTTCATTAAGGGTAAAAAGATAGATTTAAAGTTGAATTGTTACTAAATATATAAAGATATCATATTCTATTTTGAATTGACTAAAAGAAAAAGTGTTATATTTAATTTGGGACGGAGGGAGTTGTGGTAGTAGATATGCAAGTCTCGTCTTTGATCTGGGCTTGACTTGTTTAGGATAGTTGCACCGACTAACCCTCTGTTTGGATGGTTGTTTCCCGTGGTTCATTAATGTACAGTATGGTATGGTACGCAAGGTGCGTTGTATTATTGTACCGTATTAATGAGCACAATGTTTGGATAGGCTGTATCGTTTGTTGTGGTTTAATAACATTTGTATTGTTTGGTATGATACTGTATAATAACTTGTTAGTTTACTAAAATACCCTTAACTCTTAATTAGAAATTAGTTTATATATATTAATAAAACTCAAGTAAATAATAAAATAGAACTTTAAAAATAAGTAGATAGTGAGTGGGGGTGGTGGAGGGGTAGGTGGGATGAGGGTGGGGGTGGTGGTGGTGAGGGTAGTGGCGGTTGTAGACGAGGGATGGGGGTAAGTGAGTGGCAGGGTAGGGTTGGGTGGTGGTGAGGGGTAGCGGGAGGGGCGGGCGGGGTGACATAAAGGTCGGGATGTTGCAAGCGGTGGCAGGGTTAGGTGGCAGTGGTGGGGGTGCGAGGTGGATGGGTGAGGGCGGGAGCCGGGGTGAGCCGGGTAGCGGGGGGTGATGATGACGGAGGGTGTATAAAGGGGAATGAGAAGACAAACTCACTTAAAAAATCACCAAATCCGTGGTTACAAAATTGGGACTTTTCATGCATATAACTACTGAACGAACCATGAATTTACAACACCATACCACATAATTTTAAGAACAATAAAAACAAACATGGTTTCATATAAAACCATACATTAATGAACCATGGGAAACCACCATCCAAACAGGGGGTAAAGGACAAGTTCCCTTTCCATGATTGCTACAGTAGGTGTTCTTTCTTCCATAACATGTAAAATATACTCCCTCCGTTCACAAAGATTGTTCTTTTTTTATTTTAAGACAAAATTTAAAAAATAAATGAAAACTTTTGAAATATGTGGTTCAAAACAAGTCTTAGATATTTGTGTGACTGTAAATTATCTCATAAAGTTAAATTGTTTCTAAATATAGAAAAGTGATAATTTTTTGGGACAGATTAAAAAAGAAAAGAAGATAATCTTTTTGGGACAGAAGGAGTAGTACTTAGTATTTGCTTTTCTTAATAAATAAAACGTAGTATCTCAAAAAGGAAAAATCACTCGTCAGTCAAAAATACTTCTTTCATTTTGGAAAGAGTCATTTTTAGATTTTAAAAAGAGTCGCTTTTAATCAACTTTTAAAGAATTGGTAGAGGGGTTGTGTTGGTGCACAAGAATTGGACCTGTAGACAAACCACAAGCTATGTCTGCGCTTACGATTGGAAATCCAACATTAATTTAAATTACTCACTTTAATTAATCTTTATGGTTTGATATTTTGCAAAGGACATCATGATTCGCTTAGTGAGTCTCTATATTTTTTTTCCTTTCCTTTTATTTTTCCCCTTAATTTCTCAATTGTTGTTAAAATTTATCTTATTTTGGTTATGTCCGCCTCTTTTTATATTTAATAAATTGACAATTCAAATATTCTACATGTCAAGTTTATAATCACAAGATTCAAAGGATATTTTATTATATTATACACATTTTTAATTTAGAATCACAAGATTCAAAGGTCTATTTTATTTTCAAATTCGTGTCTAGTTAAACGTAGACACTTAAATTGAGACAAGAGGAGTATATGCCAAAATGAAGGAAATGAAAGGACAATTGAGACATCATGACACGTGAGGACTTAAAAAGTAAACACACAAAAGGTAGTATTAATGTTAAACTTCCGAAATGTACACATGTTAGTCCCGACTTGAAGACAATTTCAAGCTTTTGTACAACTTATTGTTGTCGTGTTCGTCTACCTTGGGCTTTTATATATAATATAAATATAAAAGAGAAATATATAGAATAGAAAAATACATATATTTTTAGAATGTGCTAAGCAATATGATTGGGGTGAGTATCATTTATTAATTCTTAAAGAATGTGAAAAGTCAAATATAGCAATGTAGCCAAGTAATATGTGACGAAGTGAGTACTTCATTTATTAATTCTTAAACAACGTGAAAAGTCAAGTAATGTGGCCAAGTAATATGGGACGGAGGAAGTACTTCATTCATTAATTCTTAAAGAACGTGAAAAGTCAAAAGTGAACAAGTAAAAGTGCACGGAGGAAATAAATATATGTCTGAGAATTAAAAGTGAAATGGATACTGTATACATGAGAAGAGAATAAATATTCAGAAAGAACATGAAAAGTAAAAAATGAACAAGTAAAAATGCACAGAGGAAATAAATTTGTGTCGGAGAATTAAAATTGAAGTGCATACGTGTATACATGAGAAGAGAATAAATATTCAGTATTATGACATATGTCGACGTGGGATTTATTAATTCTTAAAGAACGTGAAAAATCAAAAGTGAACAAGTAAAAGTGCACAGAGGAAATAAATTTGTGTAGGAGAATTAAAATGAACTGCATACGTCTATATATACATGAGAAGAGAATAAATATTCAGCAAGAACGTGAAAAGTCAAAAGTGAACAAATAAAAGTGAACGGAGGAAATAAATATGTGTCGGAGAATTAAAATTAAAGTGCATACATGTATACATAAGAAGAGAATAAATATTCAGTACTATGACATATGTCCACATGAGATTGATTAATTCTTAAAGAACGGGAAAAGTCAAAAGTGAACAAGTAAAAGTGCACGGAGGAAATAAATCTGTCTAGGAGAATTAAAATTGAACTACATACGTCTATACATGAGAAGAGAACAAATATTCAACAAAAACGTGAAAAGTCAAAAGTGAACAAGTAAAAGTGCACGGAGGGAATAAATATGTATAGGAGAATTAAAATTGAAGTACATACGTCTATACATGAGAAGAGAATAAATATTAAATACTATGACATATGTCCACGTAGGATAAAAAAGTATTTGGTTAAAGTGTATAAGTTATATAGCATTTGGTACAAGCATTCATTGCGTGTACAATTTATAAAGCTTTTGATATAAGCAGTCACAGCTGTGTTAGTCCCTCTTCCACACTTATATATAATAGAAAATAATATAACAGAAAAGTGGGGGACTTCCCTTCCTCTCCCTTCTCGTGCAAGATGATTGCTGCGGTTAGTCCTTATGATATAAAGTTGGAAGAGAATTCAATTTATAATACAAGCTAATGAGTCAGAAGGAAAAGAAATAATTCACGCATAAAAGAATATATTAAGGATGACTTTTCACTTAAATACAAATTAAAAATAATGAATGAACCTATGATAATTACAAGAATAAGCACAACACAAAAAAGAAAAAAATGAAGAGAAAAATCTTGAAGACGAACTAAGACTCTCAAAAATTATGGTGGCAAATCAAAATCTAAGGAAAGGTAGGAACAAACCTTACTGATTTGATTCCTTTCAATAAAATCTAACGTGGAGGTTGCAAAATGAACCAAAAGGTTGTCTCTTAACCAAATGATCTACGGTAGACTGCTCCCTTATTCTCTCTTGGCGCAAAGGATAACATTACATTAACTAAAAGAGAAAGTTACACATTTAGCCGCTCGCTAAAAGTTACACATTTAGCCGCTCGCTAAAAATAATTACAGTCGCTAGCGAAATATATGTTAGTTATACATAAAATATATATTATATGTATATATATACATACATATTACATGTGAGAGGGTTGCTATGAATGGTTTCATAAGAGGTAGAGGTAGGCCGAAGAAGTTTTGGGGAGAGGTGATTAAACAGGACATGACGCAGTTCTAGCTCACTAAGGATATAACCCTACATAGGAGGTTATGGATGACACGAATTAGGGTAGTAGGCTCGTAGGTAGTCGAGTGTTACCGTAGTATCACTCTTGTAGTTTCTTGTCCTTTGATTTCTGTTATTCTCTGGTGTTTTGTGTACTTGATTATCATATGTTTTTGTGGCAGCTATGTTACTTATCCTTTTTCCAGATTGATCTTTGTTATTATATGTTGTTTCTTACTTTTGTTATTTCTTTTTCCAGGTGGCTTTTGTTTGCTTTTCTTTGAGCAAGGGTCTATCGGAAACAACCTCTCTACCTCCCAAGATAGGGGTAAGGTCTGCGTAAAGTACTGCAATTCCCATTTTGGGCGGAACAGATCTACTAATTCTTTGATTCCAGTTAGTAAGAGGGATCTTGAACTAAGAAATAGGCCCTAGAAGCTAAAAAAGGCTATCCTGAGCAATTGCAATAATCCCGTTCATTGATATTCCTGGTATAGTAGATGCTATCACACATACAATCATACTCAATTCGATGGAATTGTTTGATCTTAAAGGTTATTACACTGGGTATGTTGTCGTTGTTATGTATATATACGTTAATATATTTTGGTGAGAAACTATACAGTGCAAAAATCTCTAACTAAAGACCATACGGGAAGTCATTTTCCACATACTTGAGGAAAATATAATTTTAAGGGAATTAGTGTTTAAAATATTTAAGCCAACCAAATATAAAAAGATCAGAAATTATCCGTAACCAAAATATCTTAAATGTTTATACCTAAGTAAGTGGTTGCAAAACATGTGTTGGTTAAGTGACATAATTCTCACTTTAATTTATAATTGTTATGATTAAATTGTTAGTTAGTTTAATAAAATCATCGAGTGTGAAAAAGTTTTTTCCTCCACCAGACCTAGTGAGTTTTTTTAAATGGTCTCCTTCTTATGGACTTTGGACTAGGGGTGGGCACGGTATGGTATATACCGAATACCATACCGACAATTACGTATTCGGTATGGTATTTGGTATGAATTTAAATTTTCTTTGGTATTCGGTATGGTATTTGGTATTTATAAAATAGATACCGAGATACCGTATACCATACCGAAGTTTATACTACATATATACAATCCATATATATTATATTTACTACTGCTAAATATATAGACTAGTTTTCGTAGAAAAAATTACATCAGATCTCATTTAATGCCAATTTGTATCTAATAGAAAATTGTACCATCAAAGCTAACCTTTTATCCAATAGTTTCATGCTTTCAGTCTTTCACATGTGCTGAGGCCTAGAAGCAGCCTTTAATTTGTCTCTGCTATTTTTCCAATACATTAAGACTCGAAATGGTGGAAATGGCCTATTCTCTCTGCTGCTGAATGAAATTTTTGGTGTAAAATTGTATAGGACTAAAGATTATGCTTAATTTTTGGCTAATGTTGTTTAGACTTTGGAATTTTGACTACTCTATCGTGATTCAAATATCCATTGTGTAATTGATTAACGACGAAAATTGCTTGTACTTTCTTTTTAAATATGTCTATTTGTGTGTATGGTGTTAGTTTAATATAATTGAGAAAAGTCGAAGTCATAATCCTTTATTACATGAGTATATACGTAAGTCGAAGTCAAATAAACTATGGTTACCGAATTACCGAAACCGAACTTAAAAATACCGAACCATACCGAATTAGTTTGGTATGGTAATGGTATCGTATTTTTAAAAACCGAATACCGAAGTTACCGAACCGAAGTTTCAAATACCGTACCATACCGTTCCATGCCCACCCCTACTTTGGACCACTTAAAATGACAAATTATATCCTCACTATGTTCCCTAATACTAATAAAACAACACAAATGATTTATTCCCGTACGCTGAATCACTATAGCATCATCAGCAGCAGCCAACAGCAACAGCCCCATGAGTCAACTTTATTAAATAATCGGAAAAGGGCCGAATATACCCCTGTACTATTGGAAAAGGGCCATATATGCCCACGTTATACTTTGGGTTCAAATATACCCTCTTCCGTTAAAATTATTCAAGGTACACACTAGATCTGACGTGGCATGACAACTCAATGAGGTGGACACCACGTGACATGCCACTCACCACCCCCAACTCATTTACCCCTTCTTCTACCCCCACTACCGTCTCCTCTCCCTTCCCAACCACTGCCGCCATTAGTATTCTTACAATTTCCAGTTCCGAACTAGCCTGCAATCTGACTTCCTTGTTGCCACATTTGGAGCATTTTCATTCTCCAATTATAGCGTCATAATGCATAAGAGGCCTGAATAAGGATATAGAGTTCATTTCTTTCATGTGCAAAAGAACTTTTCTAAGTGTTACAAGTAATTTTAATTTAAATAAATATAGATGTGAATATAAAACAGTTGATTTATTAAGCAACAAACAGCAATTTATGTGTTTTGGCGAATAAGCATGACTGGAATGTTTTTAAGACTCCCTACAAATAAGTCTAAATTAAAAAGTATCTCTAAGACAGAAATAGTATGAAGAGGGAGTTCGGAAGGGGTGCTAATGCAGTGGTTGGGAAGGGAGAGGAGATGGTAGTGATGGTAGAAGAAGGGAAAGAGAGGGGTAAATGAGTTGGGAGTGGTGAGGTGGCATGCCATGTGGTGTCTACCTCACTGAGTTGTCATTCCACGTCATATCTAGTGTCCACCTTGGACAATTTAACGGAGGAGGGGTATATTTGGACGCAAAATATAACGACAGGGGTATATTTGAACCCAAAGTATAACGAGGGATATATCTGGCCCTTTTCCAATAGTATAGGGGTATATTTGGCCCTTTTACGTTAAATAATTAAACATTAATTCTTAGGCCATTAATTTGTCCAAACAAGTTTTGCAATTGACAATTTTTCTTTACTATTTGTACTAGAAACAAGAAACCCATAGCTTACCAATTTCTACCTATCTAATATAGACTATGAAAGTTACACAAAATTTATTCAAGAGTAGCTAAAGTCACATCTATTCGATTCAGTACTGCTGAAAAAGTTTTCCTGTATCAATCTAATGGCTTGCAATGTATCATACGTCAATCATTGAATCTACCAAATTTAATGTGTTAGATCAATTCATAGAGTTATTTAAATGCTTGCATAGATATGGCAGATGTTTGTCCCCTCTATTTAATTTTAGTGTTGAAAACGAGCTTCATTCCCTTTTCCCAGATATTAACATCCACCGAATGAGATATTTCGTTTCTCTGTGCACCACAAAATCTTCAAGTAGTTGGCATTTGTTTCAAATTTCTAAAAAATGAGTTTGCAAATTATGTTTTTTTAATATGAGTGAATGTGTAATTTGTATGTAGGCAACTACTTTTTGAAAGGTACAGTGTATACATATACAACTATACAAGTATTAAAGAAGAGTCTTCATAATAATTCCTTACATAGTTTTTTGTATTGTTTTGTTGCTAACTTCAGTTTGTAAGGGAAAATGGTACGTCCGTCCCAATTAACACAAGGACATTTGGCAAAATGTCAAAACCCCATCTTTAAGTGTAACATTGTAATTTTTTTTGGTATTATAATAGGGCCTCCTTTTTTAGTTGTAGTACCCCAAAAGATTTTGTAACATTTTCGGTACGAGAATAATATCAAAAATCAAGGTTGTAAATCTATATCTATATATAATATTAAGCTAGACATAGACAAGATGGTGTGGCATATCTCTGTGACCAACATTGATATTTATCTTTCTTCTCTTTTTTTTAAATTTTTTATACATAATCTACTAACTAAATGACTCGAAACCCCCCCCCCCCCCCCACAAAATAAATGTTGAACTATCAGTAATTACGCCAGATCTTTAAGACAGACCTAAGCCCAAATAACCGCTTTGTCTGTATCAGCCCACATAGTAGCCCCACGTAATGTGACATTAATCATAATTCAAGCCAATCGCATTAAAGCCCAATTAGGGGTTCAAACAGTTCCAAAAGTCACGTCCGTTTCTTACGAAAATGAGCTTATCACATTTAACTTACGTAATTACCTAATTTATTTATTTCCTCATTATTATCAATTAATTATTCTCCTATCTTCCTTGTTAATAATGCATGCTCATCCGACGAGTAACACTCTGTCCATGAGCCCATCATCCGAGGCTTCTCTGACTTTGCTCGAACCATGAGCGCTGAACCAGGCAATTCTCTCCTCTCTCTAATTTGTTTCGTCATCCAATTCATAATTCATTCTCTATGTTTTGAACTTTTAAGTTGTAAATGGATTTTCTTTTAAGATTTCAGAGTTCAGGCTGTTGAGCGAAGTTCTTTGAAGTCATGAACTTGGTCTCTAATTGACCAAGCTGTAGATAAGCAAGAGAAGACTTGGTTTATGGACAAGATATATCTTTTGTATAGCATTTCAAATAATTATGTAAAAGATAGCAGTTCAGGAAGTGTATGGAAAAAGGAAAATGAGATAAAGTGAAAATGATGCTTAGGGTTATATATATATATATCTCCAAAAAGAAAGGAAAAAAGATAATAAAGATAATGATGCTTTAAGTTCCGCTGTGACCGTTGCATGAATATAGCGTGGTGATATTTTGATTAAGATATCTAACTTTCTTCATTGTAGATGATTTTTGAGTTTTTGACTGTGCTTGAGACCTTGCCAGTGGAAAACATGAAACATGTAATATCAAATTGTGATTATTCATTTCTGTATTTTTTTTCTCTAATTTTGTTGATCTTAAGTGGAAATAGTATTTTTTTTTTTTTAAAACTATGTTTGAAGCCTTTTTCCGTTTTAATTGGACAAAATTAAAATATTTATTGTGTTTAGTGTGTTAGTTTTTGATGTTTTCTTTCACCTTTTCTTTGTTGGTTCCTTTGGTTTTGATTATGTAATTTTTTTGGCAGGTTGATTGGTGTGTGTTATCGCAGCATTTGATTTTTATTTTTATTTTTATTTTTTAGGGATATTGTTAATTCGATTTTTAATTAGCATTTCTGGAGCAATTGGGATCTAAAGGACGCTTAAAGTTATAAGAATTGGTAATTGATTTATCACTATCTCTTTAATGGGGTTTTTGTTGATCAAAATTTTTTATTTGTGCCTACAGATTATCTCTGTTTCAACCAAAACATAAAAAAGCTTGCGGCTACAGATTTAATTTCACGTGCAAAGAAAATTAAGGTTAAATATTTCACTAGTAAAGGAATTAAACGGAGTATCGTCGGTGAAACAAGGTAATACGGCTGAAACGTTTAAAATGATGCACCATGGTGGGAGACAAAAGAAGGAAATGGGGTACTTTATTTAGATGAAATACAAAAGATGGGAATGAGTATCGTAGGTGAAATACAAAAGAAAAAAGGAAAAGGTGCAAATATATCCCTCAACATTGCAATTTAGAGCAGATATACCCGTCGTTAAAAAAGTAATATATATATATATATATATACCCCTACAGCTACAACATGGTACAAATATACCTTTTTAGTTGACGAAATTTTTTGTAAAAATAATTTAGCTTATTTTTAACTAAAAAAAAATGTCACATGGCTTTAAAAAAAAGTCTACCCATTTTTTTTTTTTGAGTACACATATTTTTCTAAAGTCACATGGTAATTTCTTTTTCCTGGTTGGTCGGATCTGGTTCGTTTAACAAAATGAGTAGACTTATTTCTTTAAAGTCACGGAAATATTTTTTTAAACAAATTAGACCCGACACACCGGTAAAATAAAAATTACCATGTGGCTTTAGAAAAACATGTCTAGAGAAAATAGTCAAATACCCCCTCAACGTTTAGTCGGATTAATTATGACGCACCCAACCTTTACGAGTGACCTATTACCCCCTTAACTATTTTTTAAACGGAATTATTACCCCCCTGAAATGCTACCACCAGATCTGTATTTGAGTGGTGAAACGCACGCGCCTGACGTGTAATTTTTTCACCTTTTACTTCTAATTTCAAAATTTCTACACCAAATAAAGCCAATCCATCACCAAATGAAGCCATTTATCACCAAATCAAGAATGCTATACTAAACAATACCAACAAACAAGGCTAAATGGACTCTTTTTTTTCTATTTTTGTCAAATGGGTACTGAAATTCTGATTTTTCTCTGATTTAGTTTTTCCATCTTTTATGTCTTTACTCACTTTTTAGGTGTATATGTATTTGTGGATGTTGAAGTATAAAAAAGTGTTTGGGGATGTTGAATTGGATGTAACAGAGAATTCCCCCAATAATGAAATAATTGAGCTTTACCAGTGATGATGCCGTACCCTCTAATGGAGGATGACGAGGAAGATGATAGTGGGGAAGGAGTGAAAGTTGAGGATAGTGTTAGGATTAGGACCATGGGTGGGCAAGTTTTGGAGTTGGGTTTGGGTAAAAGAAGGTGGGGGAAGTAATGGGTTAATTTTTAGAAAATTAACTGGCGACGGTGGAGGGTGGTGGACGGTGGCGGGCGGTGAAGAGTAAGGGAATGAGAGGAAAAAAGAAGAGAGAGAGAGAGAATTGAAAAAAATAAATTAAATAATGCTTATAATTTATTTATTTTTAACAATTTTATTTGCTTCTCACTCTTTCAAAGAGAGTGAACTGCACTCTCTGTGCCACCTCACCATCCAGGAAGATAATAATTCCGTTTAAAAAATAGTCAGGGGGGTAATAGGTCACCCGTAAAGGTTGAGTGCGTCATAGTTAATCCGACTAAACGTTGATAGGACATTTGACTATTTTCTCAACATGTCTACTAAAAAAATGGGTAGATTTTTTTTTTTAAAGCCACATGGCATTTTTTTAAAATAAAAAATAAGCTAGATTTTAAAAAAAAAAAAAAAAATCCATAGTGAAAAGGGTATATTTGCACCATTTGTGTAACGACAGGGGTATATTTGCACCATTTTGTAACAGCAGGGATATATATATACACCACCTTTTTAACGAGGGGTATATCTGCTCTAAATCGCAAAGTTGAGGGATATATTTATACCTTTGCCCAAGAAAAAAAAAGTATATGTACCATGAGTGAAATGCTAAGATTGAAGCTTAAAACAATCTATAGGGCTGTGGCTTCTACAAAGGAGCACCAGTGAAGCGCGGTGAATTCAAGAGTGAAGGAGAATTGATGCTTCAGGTGCGTTGGCTAACCGTCCATTCGTGGCCACGCTTTCATAAGGACTCAAGATATAAGTAATAGTGGGTTCACATGTGGGCACAATTGTACCTTGTCATTTTACAAGAAAGAGGTAGAGAGGGAGGCATGAATGTTAAGGGTCAACCGTGGCAATGATTTCACAACTATGGCCAAAAACAAAAGTTAAAAATCATCAATCGATGGCCATTTGTGGCAATGGTTGTTTACCCGTTGCAACCATTGAACTCAGGTCTGTAAGACCCTGTAAATTTGAAGCTTGAAAATCGGATCAAACTAGGAGCGTGGGGACTCCCAAGGATATAAGGTCAAAAAGTAATCAAACATACTAGAACGGGTTTGGAAGTACGTTGGACAAAAAGATGAAAGCCGAAATGATTTAAGACTTTAAATCACGACAACTACGACTAGAAATAATGTTTTTGTGAGCCAAAGGAGTTACAGACTAGTACCATATCACATGGACATGATAATAAGTATAGGAAATGTGTTGAAAATGACTTAAGGTCTAAGGAGATCTTAGCACAAAGTCGAGTTGAAAGTTACGCTACAGACTAAAGTTTCGAATATGCTCACACAAGGTCCAACTTAAAATAAGCACATCTCTAAGGATATAAAGATGTATGTGTTGCATTACCTAGCAAATTAATGGTCTTTGAGGCTAGTTTCTAGCAGTTTAAATCGTTTGTCATTCCGACATCTATAAAGAAAGCTATGGTTGTTTTATTGGATGGTGGAAGTGCAGACTTACTGTCTTAAACACTCCGCGACTTGATCTGTGAACCGCAACCTGGCTTGTGGACCTCTGGGCATATTTTGGCAAACACTTTTGGGAATTATTTAAAGTCAGATTTTGTGATTTTCACTTGATTTCCAACTTTT
>NC_081351.1:49967282-50176406 GCF_029784015.1 Lycium ferocissimum
ACTTTGAAGGTTTTCGGGGTGAAAGATTATCTGCGAAGAAGTTGAAGTAAGAAAGTTGAATTGCTCCTGAAGTACCTTATCTTTGTACTATTGATGAAAATTGATGAATTTAAATTACTTGCTATAACTATGGACATGATATAGTTTCGCTCTAACATGGTGATATTGAAGTAAGATCAATTGTATATAGCAAATGAAAGCCATAACATGAATATGTTTATCCTAATAAATATTGTCAAGTTTTTGTGGTATATAGCATTCATCTGATTGACATAAGAATCGATCCAGACATGTTATCTATTTCCATGAAGGACCGTCATATCATGTTATTTTACACAACAATCAAATCATACAAAGATAATAACAATTTATAAAGCAAATCAAGAATGTACTTGGGGTGATTCCAACAATATCATATGACAAGTCTAACAATATCACATGACGATGATAGAACTCCATCAAAGGAATGAAGATGCAGATGACCAACGATTTGCTAAATGATCATTTGACAGATCTTATCACAAAGGCACTGCCAATCTCAATATATGATAACTTGGTATAAAAGATCAGAGTAAATCATCTTCGACAATTATGTGATGCTTTGATCAGGGTGGTAAGGCACGTGCTGTACTCATTTTCCCTTAACCAAAGTTTTGTTCCATTTAATTTTCTCGGTAAAGATTTTTAATGAGACAATTAGTAATGCATATCACTAGATACGTGTATTCTTTTTCCTTCTAGGATTTCTTCACTAATTTTTTCATAGTATGATTTTAACGAGACACATTATCTATTAATGAACATCTAATGGGGAGTATTAAATAAACTTTATTGTGGATGTAATTTAAGTACTCCTACAATTTTCGGATGAAGGCACAATCAAGAAAGTGACTTTGAAATAGGCAAATAGGCGACTTACGTTGATTTTTGAGAAGCCACAATTTTTTGTTCTATAAATAGAAAGTCAATTCAATTAATTCATACATCAGTTTGAAGAACAATAAAATATCTCTCTCCCCAGCTTCTTTGGCTATATCTCTTATTGTCTTGTACTTTTGTTTTCTATTTCATAACAATAATCTTAATTTGCTGCCAAAAAATTGTAGTTACGAATTTATATATTACTCCCTTCGAATTCATAATAAATGCTCACCTAACATTTTTATTTTGTCTCAAAAGGAGTGTTCAATTACATAATTAAAAAGAAATTAATTGCTTTCTTTGACATTTATGACCCTTTCGATAAGTGAATTTTCACGTTAATTAACAAATTATATTA
Organism: Lycium ferocissimum; assembly: GCF_029784015.1. Lineage (NCBI taxonomy): Eukaryota > Viridiplantae > Streptophyta > Magnoliopsida > Solanales > Solanaceae > Lycium > Lycium ferocissimum. Next base: position 49,968,562 of record NC_081351.1, read on the forward strand.
AACTCATGTAATTAACAAATTATATATGAATTATATTTTCTTAAAGGTACTAACAATTGGCATCTGGTGGTTCTCTTCCGCCGCCGATCATGTCGGTTCAGAGATTGTCTCAGCTCCGGCGTTACTGTCGCAATTCACCGCAAATCTACTTTCTCCACAATTTCACATCTTCTTCTTCACAACATTCTCACCGTACTAAACCCTCCTCAAACCCTTCCAATCACTACAACCACTTTCTCAACTCGTTATTACCATCACAGCCGCAGTTTGCTATTATTCCGCACAGTGTTCGCTTTTGCCGTTCCTTCTCCACTCGCGACTACTCGCGAGTTGGTGACATCTCGGTGGTTGAGAACACGGAGTTGTTGATCACCGAAAATGTTACTGCAACTGTTGTTGAAGACTCTATTCTTCCAGTGCGTGCCTTGATGTCCTTGTTGGATGCTTGTCATGACCTTACTGGACTCCCTTGGTAAACATTCTTCTTAAATTATTGTTAATCACCTTCATTCATATATGATTGTGTCAATTGCTGATGTTTTTCCTCATAGTCTAAAAATTCATAGTTTCGTTGTAGAATAGAAATTTATCAAGTTTAGCTCCAAAAACTGTTGTAAAATGCATATACCGAAGTTGAGTTAATAATACAGAAAATTCGTTCCAAAATTATTGTTAAGCACCTTTATATGTGTTTGTGTGAATTTCAAAAGTCTAAGTTTTTTTCTGATAGTTTAAAAATACTTAAGAGTTTCGTTGTAGAATAAAAAATTATGAAATTTAGTTCTAGAAAATGTGTTTTGATATTGATACAGTAAGGTGAAAAGAGCTATGCGGAAAATGTGTATAGAGAAGTCAAGCAAACAATGCAGAAAATATATATATTAAGACACTGATTGAAGAGAGCTCTAGTTTGTGAATTGTAATGTATGGTCGAAAATGTGTTAATATTGCTGGAAGCATGTCTATGATAGTAAAGGCCTGCATAATTTGGAAAGGCTTGCCTGCGTTGGGCTTTCAGTGGTAGATAGGTGCATGTCAAGAGTTAAATTTGACTCAACGTTTTCGTTGGCTTTTAGCTTGTGCTCTGCTTAGTGCTTACTACCATCGAATATGATTTCTCGTGTAAATTGTTGTTGTCTTATTAGAAATATTTATCTGATAAGAGCCAACATTAGGCTTTCAGGACAGGTACAAGTTGTTTTTCTTTTGTAAGGTAAAATTTTGTTGAAAAGGTACCAAGCCGGTACAAAAGGAAACAGAACTCATACCAAGGCCAAACGACAAGATGCTACTCTTTCCTTCCTAACAACTCTAGAAAATCCATGTATTGTTCAGTCTAACAGATTGCTTTTACACCAGAAAAACAGATTATGCAGACATTCATTTTTTAACTTTAGAAGTGTGAATTCCATGCCATTTAAAACAAGCTTTATTCCTCTCCAGCCATAAGATCCAGAAGATGCAAAGTGAAAAGGTCTTTCCTATCTGCTTCAGCCTCGAGTACTCTTTGAAATTTCCAGCTTTGTAATAAGCTCCTTACTTCTAGGCATTAAAATGCCACAGATTTTAAGTAGTTTCCAACATTGTTTAGAAAATCTACAGTAAAGAAATAGATGATCAACTATTTCCTGGTCTTCTTCACATAAGTAACATATATTGCATAAAGAAAAATCCCTCTTCTGTAAATTGTTTTGAGTTAGACATGCTCCCCAGGTTGCAGTCTATCCCAAACAAGCTACCTTAACTGGAACTCTTGTTTTCTAAATTATCTCTCATGCCAAGTATTATTCCAATGACCTAACTCCTGTAGCAATATGCTATAGCAGCTTTTAACTGAGAAAAATTTATCTTCACTGGCTGTCTAAATCAAAGAATCCACCCGACTCTGATCAAGCTGGACTGAGTTCAATTGCTGAAGTATCTGACAAAAGTCTTCTAGTTCCCAATCATTCAAATTCCTTCTAAAGTTTATCATCCACACTGAATTTGAATGAAATTCAGCAACAGCAAACAATTAAATAAAATAGAAAATTTAGTCCTCGGACTTTCTTCCCCCCACCCATACATCTGGCCAAAAAATGATTTTGCACCCGTTTCCAACCTCCAATGTAGTATATTTCATGAACTCTCCCCAGAGCCTACAAGATTCCCTCCTAGACTCCTCCATTAGGTTTCATCTGTAGTGGAGGAGAGTTCCACCCATCCTTCTTACCATATATAGCATTAATGAGCTTCTTGCAGATATCATGACCATCCATGTTATATCTCTAAAGCCGTTTGATCAACAAGTTCTTATTGTGTAATATAAGTTCCTGACCACCATTTTTTTTTTTTTTTTTTTTTTTAAAAAGTTCTTGACCCCCAATTCTCCACTCTTCTTATCTCCTAGAACCACCTGCCATTTCCCTAAGTGTATTCTCCTCAAACTGATTCCTCATGAAGTTCAATTTTTTCTCCATTGCGGCTGGCATTGGGAACCGGAACATTAGATAAGTCGGCATTCTATCTTAAGACACGGTTAATGAGGGTGAGTCTACCCCCAAAAGATAAACACTGTTAACCCATGCTCGGACCCTTCACTTTGTCGCCGCACCCGTGTCCGACACGACACGACACCGACACAGGGATTCGTGTCGGATCGTCAAACGACATTGGATACTTTGACCAAATCCATGGACCAATGAGAAAAAATTTGAGGCCAAATTGAAAAAAACGGAGAGCTCTTGAAGAGTGGACACTTATTGTATCTAGAAGAGTTTCAAGTTAATTAAAAATTAATATTTAATTATAAATGAAACACAACTATAAAAAATTATTTTTGTTTTTTATTTCTAGGCATAGATTTAGTTATTTTTCTTATAATTTTGAATTATTTTAGCCGAATCCCCACACCCGTATCCGCAACTGGATCCGTACCCCCGAATCTTAAAATTTAGATTATGCCGAATTCGACCTCTAGATCCGTACCCGAATCCGACACTCGACACCGAGTTCGAGCAACATAGGTTAACCCATTAATTTGACCCACACTGGCTTGGATTTGCAGTTTTTTCAATTACAAGTAGAGACACGGGACCGCCATTTCAGAAACATTTCATTTTCATTAAACTTCCACTTTGCATTTTAATTCTCTAGGCTTCCATCTTCGAGGGCGATCGAACAATAAGTATTCATCATTCCGTTCCTTAACTTTTACACCTGCTGGAGTTTCCATATTTTGTTAGCCCATTGCTGTATTTATCGTAGCATGGTAGCTTATTATTCCTTAAGCAGCCAACAGACCTCTGCAATGAAAATCCATCCTCCTTCTAAGAGAAATTGTTCCAATCCGAAACTGGTTAAGGTCTGATAAATCATCATTTTTTTGAGTATGGTAACGTAGGATCTGATAAATCATCATTCACCAGTTTAATTTCGTCTTTTCCATTTTTTTTAAATTGGTAAAATCGGTGTTAAAAGCACTAAGGCAGTGCTGAAGCCATAATTTTTTTGACGACAAGGGAACCCGCAGCCGCGGCACTTCGGGTGCGCACAATGTAAATAGACCGCAACCAAATGGGAGAGATAAGCCGCACTAGGCAAGCCCCGTGCGACGAGCTCGACCCAGAAGGCAAATCCCTTGCTGTCGTAGGCAAGGGTTTCGAACCTGAGACCTCCATTATGAAAGTCCCATGCTCAACCAACTGAGCCACCGTTGCGGATAGTGTTGAAGCCATATTTACAGAGGAGAAAACCCCCACAACCACCAAAAACCTAGACAAAGCAGTTACAATTGCCCTATTAAATCTATTAAAGAAACCTCCTCCTCTAAAAAGCATTCTTTACACCAAAAGTGAAATAAAAATATCTTAACATCCTGCACATGACTACCGTTTTGGCCATTCTTCTAAATGAGCTACTTGGAGACATAGCTCACTTTTCTATTGATCTTGCTTGGTTCTGGCCTCTGTTTCTTCCCTTCTGTTACAAATTTCTTTGTTTTTTTATCGCCAAGTCCGTCCAACATTGTCACTAATCTCGGAGATAATGATCGTAGCTTTATGCTGCCTTTCACTGCCACCACTCTGATGAATCTGCCCATACTGATTCTGGAAAATGCAATACGAGTAAACCTAGCTCTAATAGTTCCAACTTTTGCATAAATCACCTTGCCCTTCTGTTCCCAGTTCTATGCGTTTGCATAGGCCCAGAATATTAAGCGTATCAAACGTAACTCTGTTCATAAGATTTTTGTGGTCTTTCTACCACTTCATAGCAGTTGTCATTTAACTCTAGAACAAAGGATTTGTCGCCCGAAGAGAATAAGCGAACTACCCATGGAATCTTATTAACTTACAACATCCACCTATCTCTTCACCGTAAAGTAGGCTTAATTTTCTTAGTGTATGAAGTAAAGTTAACAAGTGACACAAGAATGACTAGATCGAGGGTAAATTATCAAATAAGAGAAAGAGAAAGATGACAAACAAGAACAGAATAGCGAATAGATGAAAGTAAGGGAAAACTAGTACAAGTAGTTGAATTCATTGTTAACTTATGACAATGGATGCCTACTTATCTCATACGATCCTTAATTTACCCAAATGCGGTAGTGTCTATTTTTTGGTGGGAGGAACTGGTTTGTTCAAAATCAAAATGGTTAGATATTTTAGAGAGCATGCATCTTTCCTGGTGAATTTTATGCCTTAGGTTTTACCAGTTTTGTGCTGAATGCCTTTTTCTGTAATTCAACGTGAACTTTGTGCCTTAGGATATACCAGGTTTGTACTCTCTACGGAAGCTACTATGCCATTTGCTGGAATTATCATGTTTTCTGTGTTTAAAAGAAATGGCTAAGCAGATCAATTCTGTACTTCACTGGTACCAATCAGGAAAACATTCCAGTTTCAATCCACTCTCACTTCACTAAATGTCCCACTGGTACCGCACAATTTTTTAACCAAAGAGGAACGTTGTTATTGACGAAATTCCTTCCAAAAGCACATAGAACAATCCATAGTGTCTTAGTATTTTCTTTTTCTATCTTTTATCCAATGCTAGTATGTGGGCCCTTGATTTTGAAATCATAAGGTGTATGTACTTGGTGTGCAGGTGGATCATAATAGCTTCGTCAACAGTGGCTATGAGGCTCACATTATTCCCATTTGTAATATTGCAACTCCACAAGTTGAAGAGGATTGGAGAGTTATTTCCTAAATGTGAGGCTTTGTTCTCAACACCTTTCATTTTCTTTTTCTTTTTCTTGCTAATCGTGGTGTCCGGGCCAGCTTGTGTGCACCTCGAGTAATTCCACGGGGTACTTGCTATCTCCTACCAACATTGGTACCGGGTGACTCTATCCACCAAGGCTTGGACAGATAAGAAGAAATCACAGTGTTTTTGCTTCCGTTGGGACTTGAACTTGAGACATTCATTTTCCTTTATCATATGCTAATTTTGGAACTCAGAAATAGGATGGAGTGAAAGAGGGTAATGACTAGGTGGACCTTTTCCCTTTGGTTGTAGTTCCAAACCAAAGATATTTAGGGCATGTTGTCCTTGCAAAATAGCTCATTATCTCAACTTCAAATTGAGATGTTATTTGCAAATCAATGTTTGTTTAATTTGGTCCATTATTTCAACCTCAACTTGAAATAGAGTATGGTTTTTACTCACAAAACTTCAACTTTGTTCCCAAGTGAAATTATGTCCAAACACAACTAACTTTCGAATACTCTTTTTCAACTTCAACTTTAAAGTACTCTCAGTTTTCAACTTCAGCCAAATATTGTCCACACGCTCACTTAGAGTATTAAAATCTTCAAAGGAGATTCACCCAAGGGTGTGGCCTAGTGGTCAATGAATTGGGTTGAGCACCATGAGGTCTCAGGTTCAATTCCGAGACAAAACACTAGGTGATTTGTTCCTATTTGTTCTAGCCTTGGTGGGAGGTGGCAGGTATGCAAGCTGGCCCGGACACCACGGTTATCAAAAAAAAAAAAAAAAAATCTTCAAAGGAGATGCTCTCATATTTGGATTAGACAAACTTTTTTGTCTTTCTATTTGCAAAATTAATTTGGTAAGATGCTGAGTGATTTTGTCACTAGAATATAACAAATAAGATTATGTTCCTTTCTCAATTTCTGTTGCCTATAATTCCTGCCCAAGATTCACAAAAAAAAAATAATATAAAATTTAATTTTATCTGCATTTCTACTTCTTTCCCTCCAAGTGCTTCAGTATATATTCACCCTAGAGTAGAGTAGGTTATATCTTCATTTCGTCATTTCATGTTTCTTGAGGTTTTTCCTTAAAAATGAAATTTACGCAATGTCCCCATGAGGTTCGAATCCTAGCTACAATACTTGGTTTGTCCCATCTGCTTCTGCCTTGATGACATAACTTGGGAAATCTATGCTTGTGGTCCGACCAAGTTGCCCAGTAGATCAGTTGAGGAGGTGCTCTCAAGCTAGCCCACACAATACTGATTGAAAAAGACCCAAAAAAAAAAAAAAGAAAAAAAAAGAACCAGGATAACTTTGTTCAGCTGCTATTTCCTTTGTTCCTAAAGAGTCTATCTTATAACAACACGTCCACCCTCCAAAATATAGGTGGAAAAGAAATAGTGAAGAAGCTAGCCTCAATGAGTTGTTGAGACAGTGGACATAGTATTTACCTCTTAATAAAGATGTATGCACACCATAGGCTATTAATTTTCAACTGATCTTTTTATGCATTTTTAAGTGCCTCCTCCATTGCCTCCGCCTATGTCAGGAAGGAGTCTCAAGGACCAACTTAAAATCTTTTTCAAGGAGAAACGAGCAGCAGGCTGTCCTTCATTTTTTTGGTACTTCGCCTCTCTGACAGTTCAGGTGATAATCCTTTCTATTTTGTTATATGAAGTTTATATGCCCTAGAAGATCTTCTATATAAATACTATTTTTTCATTATACATTTTTGAACACTAGGAAATTGTTACCTTTATTTGGGGAACCTTGAGTAGCAAAACTAAAAAGTTACCACAATTCAATAAGATCTGAGTGAATCTGAAATTGGCTATTCCAATTTCCTATGAGATTCCCCGATCATTAGACTTTATATGATTTACAAGAGTTTTGTCCTTAGATCCTACTAAACTGAAATGATTCCAATCGGTATTTCAAGTAGTCTTACTATTTTAGGCTTTCAAGCTCTTTCCAACATAAGAAGGTATTATTTTGCATATCAAGTCAAAGTTATTAATATATGATCTAGAAAACCTTCCTCAAGCGAAGTGCCTTCTAGTTTAGATAGCAAATTATGAGCTTCATGTTGTTCCGCTGAATGAACGATCTACATATAAGGTGGCAGTGAGCCTAAACAAAACAGTTGAATCTTGAATCATGGTTGTCTCATTTGAGTGGTGATATATGTAAACAAAAAAGGTTTAGAATAGCTGTTTTCTCAAAAAAAAAAAAAAAAAAAAAAAAAAAAAAAAAAAAAAAAAGAAGAATAGGTGTTGTTGGGATTATGAAGATGTTGTTCCTCTAGTGAATCTTCTAAAAAGGATCTTTTTATAGGATCTTCTAGGATGACCTCATGAGAGCTTTCGAGTGGTTTTAAATGGACATTATATTTTTTGCTAGGAGTGTTTATTCATCCTTAATTCCCCTCTTGGTTCCTAAAAGGGTTTTGTTACTGGTATATGGGTTGCTCTGGGTTTTAAAGTGGTTTAGCTTTTGATCTGGATCTAAGAGATTGCTTCCTTGATGACAATATTCATTTTGAGAATTGATTTTGTGCTTGTTTAAAAGATTTGGTTTTTGTTTGGCATTTGGAAAATCAACACAATTGCTTTAGACAAATTTGAGTCTTTTCATATGGGTGAATATAGATTAAAACTAACTTAACATATTTTCTATTAAAAATATTTTTGTATAATTTATTTTTTGAAGGGTAAAAGATCCTGTTGGTAGATTAAAAAACTAGGGTTCAAACTACTAAAGCAGAAAAGGTGAGAAATGCTGACTGATTGTCTAATAAGTTCGAAAACTATTTAGGCGCCAATTGATATTAGATTCACGGGGGGTGAAAATTGTTTATCCAAAGGGATAGATGAATAGGAAGCACTCAAAGGGATAAACCTGCTGACATGTTGCGGCAGAAGTGGGATTAGAAAGCCATTGAAAATTTTGTGGAACAAAGTGCTAGCTTGCATCTGATGGGGGTCCAATGAGGTAGCTGGAGCTCCAGCTGCTTCGAAGGGAAATGTGTGTCCTTGGACAGCAGCTAAACTACAATTAACAAGATGTAAATGATGAAGACAACATGTTAGAATTCATTAGTTCTTTTCAGGTTTATTGATATTTGCAGATAGGAGCTCTTCTTTTTGTTTCTAGTATAGGGGGTTCCCAGATTATGTATCTGCAAGCACCATGATCATGCTTTGCTTTTAATATCAGTAAATTACTACTTTCCAGTTCAAAGAAAAAAAGGAAATGGGAAGAACTTAAAGTTCAATCAAGGGGAGAATAGGGTTTAACCCAAGAGAAAAACAAGCAATGTAATTACAAGGGAAAAGAAAGGAGGGAGGAAACATATTTAAACAGGGATTTCCTTACTAAAAGCATTCAAGCTGATGGTTCAACAGAAACAAGGGAATTACCCCTACAAGCAGTCTTTTAAGGTCTTCTCAACAAGCTTCAAGCTTAATTCAAGCAGTCTTTTAAGGTCTTCTCAACAAGCTTCAAGCTTAATTCTACCAAAGTCTAGCTCATAAATACAAAGACAAGCTCTTTATAGTAACATAACTACCTTACGAATCCGCGAAAGACATTTTCAGTTTCCAAAAAAAAAAAAAAAAAAACCAAACTACCTTAAGCTCATTATTATCAACCTCCTATTGATTTGGCCTCAAAATATGTACAGAACCAATAAAAAACCGAAGGGAGCAATTCTTCGCCTGAAAAAGTATCATTTCTATCACGTGATTGTTAGTTCAATATTCTGCCTCACCCCAACGGTTGGGCTGTGATCGCAAGTCTCCTCTTCCTGCTTAGCTTCATCATTGGCTGCGATCGCAGATTAGATGTAGTAGTAGCTGTAGTTGTCATCTGCTTGAGAAAATCTTTTCTGGTCTTCGACCCAGTTCGGTTAATGTTCTTGAAAGTCATCATGTTTAGAATTCATTATTTGCCTGTTTAGTATAAGTAGGAGTTAGACTACAATAAGTTATATTTCTTTTTCCTTGTCTGTTTGCTTTATTTTTAGTCTTCTATGGACAATTCACCCAAAAAGTAGATGCATTAATTTTGATATTATTGTCACATGCAGAGTATACGAAGCTTTTGAAATCTACGCATGAGATTTTGTATTTATTGATGAAAGTAGGATGTGGTAGAGTAATCTTGCCATCTTGGTTTTGATCTTTATGCATTTTCAAGGTGCCCTGCTTTCTTCTTTGGATTACGACTATTAGAAGAATGTCGCTGGATCATCATGAAGGCTTTGATTGTGTAAGACCACCCTTATTCATTTATGCAATTCTTTTGTAGGGTTGATTTTCTTTTTGCTATTGTAACTCTCTTCTTTTTCCCCTTAATTGTTTAGTTTGGTTTTGAATCATCATCTTTACAAGGCTCAATTAATACACCTAGTGAAAAGCTCACTGTATAAGGATTGTTCATGTTACTGCATATAACATGCAATCCAATAACATAGCAGTGAAACTAACACGGTAGTTCTCAAATAAGTGAGGCACATAATATATGCAACATAAGTAATGTATTTCGTCTGCCTTGTTCTTTTTCCTCTTCTTGTTGCTTCTTCTGTCTCCTGCAAACAAAGAGGACATTTTAGACACTATTTTGTATTCCATTATTTTAGAGGTATCCCAAATGGTTTTCAAATTAAAGAAGCCTCTCTTATTTATTTTTTATCATATCATGAACCATATTTTTATCATTTGGACAGCCTTCTTTGTCCCTTATGACCATTCAATCAATCAAACTATGCCCTAACCCAAACTATTAGTTTGTCTGTCTATATTCACTATATTCATTCCGGTTTATTCAGACAATTCAATATTAGGAGATTCATTATAATGAGATTATTACATTGATTGTCAACCAACCATGACCTTTTTATCTGGATTTTACTTGAGTTATGCTTTGCACGAGGATCTTTTAAAGACACCTGACATAGCTTTTTCGGATGAAGTAAACTTTATTGATGTAAAGGGGAAAACCTTCATACAAGCTCTTTCACAAAAAAAAAAAACATGACTGGAATATAATTTATGGTCTAGAAGTGCACATAAAGCAACAAATGTCCCACTAATCTGGACAAAGTGATCTTCAGTTCCACGTAATCACCAATGGGATTATGTTCCATGCTCTCCTTCACCTCTGACAACTCCTTCACATTACCCATTTAACTCCAAGCTATTCCACATTAAGTTCTGTAGTTTATAAGAAATTGGTCGATGAAGCTGCAAGTGATTGACATTCTCCCCCTTTTCGTGAAAATAGAGTACGAGCTAATATGGTTTGTCTTCTCACTCAAGTTCTCCTCAATCAGAATAGCTCCCCATGAAACAATGTCTGGAGAACTGGGCAGCCTCTCAAAGTCTCCTGCTTCACTTGGACTGCTCTTAGAGAATCCTGCCTAACACAAGACAATCTCAAGAAGAAAGGAATAATTCTTATCAATAGATGTTTCATGTGTGGGCAGGACAATGAAACAGTAAACCATCTATTTTTACACTGTCCTGCAGCAGCTGACCTTGGGCATTTGTTCTACTCCTTAACTGGGCTTCACTGGGTAATGCCCTTATCCATCAAAGATGCCTATGCAAGCTGGTCACTGTGGAGAGTTGGAAAAACCATCAAAAGAATCTGGAGAATGATCCCTACAGTTATTTTTTGGTGTCTCTGGAAGGAGAGAAATGGCAGATGCTTTGATGGAATCTCAACTCCTATTAGTACTCTCAAGGCTAGATGTTTAGAGTGCTTATTTAGTTGGCATTTTCTTACCCCTGTAAAGAGTGTGGATAGTTTTGTGGATTTTGTTACTTCCCTGTCTTTCCACAATGAACCTGAGACCTCCATTATGAAAGCCCCATGCTCAACCAGCACCCTTGCGGGTTAAGCTAAGCTAAAGACACAAAATCCACAAAAGCAGGATTTGCCTTTGGCACGGGGCTTGCCTAGTGCGGGTTATCTCTCTGTGTGGTTTGCGAGCTATTGCACGGAGTTTGTGCGCACCCGAGAAGGGTAGCGGCTGCGGGTTCCCCTTGTCATCAAAAAAAAAAAAGCTTAGCTTAGTACAATAGGCAGGATTCCTTTTGGCTGTTTTACAGGTTTTTAGTCTAAGTTTGCTTCCTGTTTTGTTTGATGGCTTCTTTGCCCACCTGTAGCTTGCACCTTGCTTTACTAATGACATTTGATTACTTTATCAAAAAAAAATAATAATAAAAAAAAAATAATCCTTGTTCTCCCTTTTTAGTAGCCTGCTATAAAAGTTTTAACTGTAAACATGTTATCCCACTGCCCTTCCCGTTTCTCTCCGTCTCCATCTGCATGACCTTTTGCTTGTTTATATTGAAGCAAACTGTTGAGCTCTCTGATGTTTTAGTTTTTTTAAATATCTCTTGAACTCAGGTCCCTTAAAATTTCTGCTCTTCGCTGTTTGCATATCTGGGAAAGTACTATTATCTGTTGCTTGTGATACTAAAATTATTCGTCAAAGCTTCACAGAAAAGGGATTCGATGCAGAATTTCTACTTCTAGAAACTAATTCTAGTTCCATTGCATGATTTAGTGTAACATTCGTGTAAAACTCTTTGCAACTGTTCATAGTGCTTATTTACAATGCTACTCCATATGGCACCGGTTTCTGATTTAGTGTGTCTGATTTATCAAAGCTGACCGTCTTACATTATAAGTGAGGTCCTCTGGCCCAAACGTCAAGTCTGCCATTCCGGAATCCGCCACCTTTATAGGAGTTTAATTGTTTCGAAATTGATTATGTGTTCCTTATTACCTTCCAACGCACATCTAGTACAACATTTTTCAGCAGTTCTTCAAACTTCTGTGCCATGGTCATAAGAGTGGACAATAAGGACATGTAACAAGTCAGAATGTTGGAGGGGTACTTCTGATTTTGTGTCTATTCCATCCATTTGGCAGGTACTTCGTTTTGGACCGACTAGCTTTTTCTCAACTCTCACAATGAGTTTCATACCGTACATCCTCGTGAGATGCATCCAACGCCAGCGGTAGTCTCCCAGATAAACCGCGGGAAGGAAGCAACCTTACAATTTAAGACCTGGCCAACCCGATGTTCTCAACCACAAGTTAATTTTACACTTTTTCATATTATCCTCCACTGACACCGCTTGAAACCATGATAGTGTGCACTTGAGGTTATAGCTCTGATCCTTCTCGCCGTTAGATGCACAAGTGTATTATTCGCAAGTAAAGCTAATCCTTCTCGATGTTACAGAATACAAGCATATCATCCGAACACTTTCACTAATTGTTAGATGGTAAGGACATGTAATGTCTCTTTTATAGCATTGATCACTAAAAGAAAGGCGCTATATAGTTAAAGGTTTGCAAACTATCAGTCTTAGTGGAAGTGCTTACAAGATTGCTGCCAAATTACTGGTTGAGAGACTTAAAAAAAAGGTTTTTGGGAAGTTTGTAGCAGGGCATCAGAATCATTAAGAACAGGAAAACAACTGATGCGGCCAAGCCGCCAAGGACATCCAGATTTTCTCTCTCTCGGGAGATGAGCCACTTTTCAAAATATCACTTTTCTGTTTAGAGTTTCCCTTCCGGGAGGCCCTTCTCCTCCACGATGGAGGAGAGGATCTTCTTTTCTGCCGGAGAAACTTCAGTTTCTTGGCAAGATAAAAAGATAACAGTGCCCTGTAGACCTAATAAGGCCTACACCAAGAAATTATACAACTACATACTTTCAAATATGAAAGGCGTCAGACACTTCAGCATTCCATTAAAATCGTGTGTGATCCAATCTTGTATGATGGATAAATAGTCTCGTGCTAGTTGATGCTAGTTGGAGAAGTGGAGCTTGGATTAACCCTGTTAAAATAAGAAATTTCAAGTGTTGATTTGGTCTTGACTCCTCAGCTTTGGACCTAGTAAATCTGGTACCTGTCTGAGGGCAGTCAACTTGTTGGTGATAACTAATAAAATTTAAGATCCCTCCTTGCCTTAGAATATGTCTTACATCCCACGCTTTCGCCAGACAACCTTATCTTATTGAAATTTCTTTTCTAATCCATGTTACCTCCTATCCTGAGACTAGCCTAATGTTGTCCCAACTCCCTATTTTGGACTCCTCACCTTCCAGACCATGAACTCCCACAAAATTCCACTCAGTTATACCATAAATTCTCCATATCTTCCTCTAGCAGGAACCATTTAGCTTCTCATCCACCTCTCTCTACAAGCTCCTAACCGCTGTCTTCACTTTTTCTTCTAATCTCTAGCCGAAGTATATAGTTATTTGTTTCAAAATTGCTTTAGTTAGTACTCTAATTCCTGCATCTATATACTATATTTTAAAGCTTTGAAATTCGTTTGGGTTTAAATATTCTGTCCACTTGATGATACTTATTTCCATTTTATTTCGTTGTAGGGGGGCACTCTTTGGTTCCAGAACTTAACTGAGTTCCCTAGTGGCGTTTTTGGGCCAGTCTTTCCTTTACTGATTGCAGGATTGCATTATGTCAACGTACAGGTATCTTGCTTTTATCAACCTGAGATTTACTACCTTTCTGTTTCATTGTTGTCTTAACTCGTGGTACCCGAGTTTCACTATGGGATCAAGAGACCTATACCTTATTCTTGTCCTTGGTACTAGATACATTTGGACATATAATTTCTTTTTCTTTTTCTATTTGGAGGGTGGGCTGCTATCCAATTTACTTATGTTTAGGTATTTGATTGTCAACATGATTAATTTCGTGTGGTTAACCATCACTTTATGTTCAGACATGTTCTTTTGCTACCCTCCCTGCGATGGTGGTGGTCTTGGATACTGTTTCATGTTTGAGGCAGGCCTGAAGCAAGTAGGAAAAGGAAAAAAAAAAAAATTACAGTTCTATAGGTATGAGAAACCTGCGTGCCGGCATCATTTTTGTTTTTGCTCCTAGCATTATGGTCAATACTTCTTCCTTGCACGGGTTTCGAAGGGTTACATGGCAGTCACAAAGGGGATTGGTTGTGGAACGTAGAGGTCCAAGGTATAGTGGAAGCCAAGAAAGCGGCGTATTTGAAGCTAGTGGAGAGCATAGACGAGGAGGAGAAGAGGATGAATAGGGACTTATATAAGATGGCGAGGAAGGAGGCAAAGTTAGCGGTTACGACGGCTAAGACTACAGCGTTTGGACGTTTGTATGAAGAACTTGGGGAAAAAGGCGGGGACAAAAAGTTATACAGGCTAGCTAAGGTGAGGGAGAAGAAGGCTCGTGACCTGGATCAAGTGAAGTGTATCAAAGACGAGGAAGGCAAGGTATTGGTGGAAGATGCTCATATTAGACGAAGATGGCAGACGTACTTCCATAAACTCTTGAACGAAGAGGGGGATAGGAACATTATCCTGGGTTAATTGGAGCACTCCAAGAGTTGCCGTGATTTTGGGTATTGTAGGTGTTAAGGTTGAGGAGGTAGAGGGGGTTATGCGTAAGATGAGCAGCAGGGGAAGAGCGACCGGGCCGGACGAAATCCCGGTGGAGTTTTGGAAGAAGGCGGGCAGGGACGCGGGGTAGGCTTGGAGTGGCTTACTCAGTTGTTTAATGTCATTTTTAGGACGTCGAAGATTCTCGAAGAATGGGGGTGGAGTACGATGATTCCATTGTACAATAACAAGGGAGATATCCAAAATTGCAACAACTATAGGGGTATCAAGCTGTTGAGCCATACGATGAAAGTGTGGAGAGTGGTCGAAATGCGGATGAGGAGGAAAATGTCTATTTCGGAGAACCAGTTTGGATTCATGCCAGGGCCATCGACCACATAAGGCATTAACCATGTGAGGAGGTTGGTGGAGCAGTATAGGGAGAGGAAGAGGGACCTGCATATGATGTTTGTTGACTTATAAAAGGCATACGACAAAGTCCCGAGGGAGATTCTATGGAGATGCTTGGAAGCTAGAGGTGTCCCTATAGCATACATTAGAGTGATTAAGGACATGTATGATGGAGCCAAGACCCGGGTAAGGACAGTTGAGAGGTGACTTGGAACCTTTTTCAGTCATGATGAGTCTACACTATGGATCTGCGCTTAGCCCGTTTCTATTTGCCTTGGCGATGGACGCCCTGACGCATTACATTCAAGGGGAGGTGCCATGGTCTATGTTGCTCGGACTCGGGTGCGGGTGTCGGATACGGGTATGGATCTAGAGGTCGGACTCGGCATGATCTAAATTTTAAGATTCGTGGGTACGGATCCGGGTACGGATACGGGTGCGGGGATTCGGCAAAAATAATTCAAAATTCTAATAATATAGCTACAAGAATATGCCTAGATTATGAGAGCTTTTTGTGGAAGCACTTACATGTAGTTTGTACCAGACATGTGATTCAATCTTCCATTCTACTAGAGTGCTAGACTGCGTGCTCCGAGATGGACAATATTCCATCCTTTCTCCTACAATTTACACAACAAAGTAGCAAACTAAATATTAAAAACATATTAAAGTATAACAAAGATAATTAAAAGAAATTAACATAAAGCATAAGAAAACTTATCTTTCAAGAGTTGCATAACTCTTGATATTTAGCTCCACAGCTTTGCCTCTTCACTCTTCAGTAATCAAGATGCAGAAAATAACTTTGGAAAGTAAATGGGAGTAAAATAAGCCAATTTAAACAAAGTAAGATCTGAAATCTTATATGTTTAAGACATCAACAGAGAGACATGCTCAAAAAGACTTATACATAGAATCTAGTCATGTTCAAAAAGACTTATCACTTATATTATATACACTTCAAGTCATGTTCAAAAAGACATAAATAAAGAGTCAAGTCATATTCAAATCAGCTTTCTTCTTCCATGTCTTCAACTTCCTCCAAGTCTTGAAATTCCTCTCCAAATATCACCCCTTCTAATTGTGGTTCATTCATCGATAGCTCAAGTAAACTATTAGAAAGTCTCATCGAATATCATATCAATATCAATATCGACACAATCTCCACCTAGAACCACATGAAAATGAATTAGAAATATTAGAATGTTTCAAAGGGATAAAACTTATCATACAATAAATTATTTAAGAAATTGTACACATACCCAAATCCCAAAACTTGCTTGGACCACTCATATATTTTTCTTTCTTGCGAGAGAGCAAACGTATGTTATAATGTACAAACACCAAATCTTCAGCTCTTGTAGTTGTTAACTTGTTTCTCTTGATATTGTGAATCATAGAATAAGTGCTCCAATTTCTTTCACAACAAGAGGAAGAAGCCGGTTGTGAAAGCAATTTGAAAGCCAACTTTTGCAAAAGAGGAGCCGAAACGCCGTGATTCGCCCACCAAGAAAGAGGTTCCTCATACATCATAGCTTCATAACATGAGGCTCACCAAAATAACCACTACCGCTACAAAGGCTCCATATTCTAGAGAAACTTTTTTCAACTCATTTGAATTTCTAAAATATCTCAGGAAGCACTCTACCATTATTGAAAGAAATCTCACTATCTTCGTTCGGTGCAAGTCTTCGAATCCATTTCACCTTTGAGCCATGTTTCATGATAGTACTTTGGAACCAAAGAATGTGCCATGCAATGCAATGGGGTATTGCTTTTATTCCATCTAGCCTCGAAGAATTCCTTGAATTGTATCAAAGAAATTCGATTGACCGGTAAGGAGATCTTTCCCTCATGCTCAAAAATAATTTTCTTCACTTTCTCGGTCATTGTGTCCCACATATCATATATAAGGTGTAAACTTGGACAATCAAGATCGGCATTTCTAAGCATAGATAACATTGGTTTCGTAAATTCTAAAAAGAAGTCAACTTTATCCCACCATTCATCTTTCATTATAAGAGATTTAATGTCACGTGTTTTGGCTTCAATTACCTTATCTCCCTTGTAGTGCTTCCATTAAGTCGTCCATCACCATTTGCTCTAAAAACTTCTTCACTTTTTGAAAACGATCAGCCATGATAATATGTGAAGCAAATCTTGTCTCAGCAACTCTCAACATACATAAATCCGAATATTTTTTAAAGATAGAATGAGCGATGTCATGATTCACCACGAAATTTTTCAGATTGTTCATTTGACTAATCAACTCTACCATCCACTTGCAATTTTTATAGTGAGTTGATTTTTCCGAAGGTTGACACATGCTTTTCAATGCTAGATTTAAACAATGAACTACACATGGTGTCCAAAAGATGTGAGGAAAAGATTGCTCTACGATACTACCGGCAAGTTTCATATTACTTGCATTATCTGTTATAACTTGAACAACATTCTCCGAACCAACTCCTTCTATTGCTTTAACAAATAGATTAGCAACATAGTCACCATCCTTCACAATTCCACTTGAATTAATGGAATTTAAAAATATTGGTCCCCCGCTAGATGCCGCCATTATATTTATCAATGGTCGTCTCTTAACATCCGACCATCCATCGGAACAAATTGACAACCCTTTCTTTTTCCATGAATCTTTAATTGGCTGCAATTTTGTCATAATGTTCGTCTTTTCTTGAGATAAAAGACTCGTTCTAAGCCTATTATATGTTGGAGGAGTATAACCAGCTAAAGGATTATCTGCTAGAAACTTTGAATACTTTTTGAAATATGGAGAATTTGCTAGATTAAATGATAAACCTGATGCATAGAACATACGGGCTGCCAATTTGTCCGCCGTATTTCTTTGATGAAGGTTGAAAGCTTTTTCAATACCTCCACCTTCTGCACCTTTCCTTTTTTTCTGTTGGGCTAAATCAGATCCTTCTGGTAGTGAAATGTAATCTGATTTTTTTCTAGCATTTACTTGGATGGATAATTTTTTACTTTCAGCTTGCTCATGCTCCAATTTTAAAACCGCGTATACATCACTACTTATTTGTTTGCAAGCTTCAACCCCATGATTTGAAAGCTTTAAAAGATGTCCTTTGACTTTATAATATGATCCAGTAACCTTTTTGTTGCAATAGTTGCACAACCAAGTCCTATTTCCACCACCACCAGCAGCAAGTTGAATAACTTTCACATGATTCCATAAGGGTGTATCATCAAAGTTTACTGCGGTCTTTGATGGTCTTAAAAAGCCTTTTCCTTTTTGTTTTTCAGCCATAGATGAAGAATTTTGAAATGGATTGGAAAAAAAAAAAGAACCAGTGAAGAGTTGTTCTTAGCCTGTTGCCACCGAAAGATGCTTAGAAGAGGAGGAAGAGAAGTCTTCTTTTTTTGGAGGGAAAACTAAATTTTGGGAAATGTGTACACAGAAATGAGTACACTACTATAGTAGCCTTATGGCTATGTGTTTATTGTATTAATTTATTACTTTAAGTTATGGAGATTTGACATTTAAGTTCATATAAATAATTACATTACAAGTCTTTAATATTCTTTAACTAAGTTTGGAGGATTAATGTGATTTATTTGAAAATTATATAATTATAATTATTAATTATGTAATGTTAAGGGTCGTTTGGTAGCTGTTTAGAGTTATGCAGGTATTTGTTATACATGAATTAGTTATGAATAAATTTATGTTTTATTTATGTAGGTATTAGTTATGGAGGGTTTAGTTATTCACGTATTAATTACTCCAACATTTACTATGCATAGATTTCTCCATAACTTATATATGTATTAGTTATGCTGGTTTCTAAACTGTAGACCGAACATCGTAATTAGCTACCAAGCGTGGTACTTATGTAAGATTTTAATATATGAATAACTTGCTTCTTAACTAGCTACCAAACATGGTATTGATTTTATATTGATTAACTATATTATGATTGTGTATATTTCTTGTTACAGTCATTGGGCCTAATCAAATGTATAATTACATTTTACTTATTCGAACTTACGTAAATTTTTGGTAGTTCATATATCTTGTTATTCTCCAAACCCCAAACCCCAAATTCTAAACCCCAAACCCCAAACCCAAACCCAAACCCCAAATTCTAAACCCCAAACCCAAACATCAAATTTCAAACCCCAACTCAAGAACTAACTAGTAGATTGAGCATATTCTGTTAACAGCTCTTGTTATAATTCTTAGTCTCAGTCAAATGTTTACACTCTATATTCGATAATTCAAACTTATACTAAAGGAATTAGACAAATATTCCAACAAGTCTACCTGATTAATGTTATAAGCATTATATTATTTAATTATATTATAATAGTGTATATATCTTGTTATAATGTTTGGTCCTAATTAAATGTATAGTAACGTTCTACTTATTCAATTACCTAAAACTTATACTAATGGAGATAAACAAATAGTCTACCAAGTTTACTTGATCATGTTATAAGCATTATAATATTTAATTATATTGTGATCGTGTATATTTCTTGTTATAATCTTTAGTCCTAATTAATCAAATGTATAATTACATTGTACCTATTCAATTGTTGAAAACTTATATGAAGTATTTGTGCATATCTTTAGTACTTATTTATATTATATATAATACTCATTTGCTATTAGATATTTATAGATTTTTATTTAGGTTCATTAATATTATAAGTAGAATAATACTTTTTTTTTTATAAATTTGTCACAAATTTAATACTTTTTTTTTTATGATTGTTATTTTAATATTAAATGCATTAAACATATATATGCACATACACGTTTGTGTATATATTTAAGCTCACCCCTCTTGAACAGGTTATGGTTGACACTTGACACTAATCTAATATTTTATAAATTATAACTTAAATTTTATTTACAATATAAATAGATAATTTTATTTACAATATAAATAGATAATACTTTTAGGAATTTATTATAAAATATTTATTAATTATTTTTGTATCACCTACATTATTATATGCTTAAAAAGTTATTATTATTTGTTATTTTCACTTGAATAAATAGATATTGGAGTTTTAATTATTATTATGTAATAAAAATATTTTTCATCTTTCTTTTACGTTGCTCATTTATTTCATTATGAAAATGTCATTAGCTTATATACACTTAGTATTTCTCACTTTTCTCTTCTCATGTCAAAAATTAATATTTAGTTTTTAAATAATTTTTTGAAATATTAAAAAATTAAAAACATCATGATTTTGAAGAAGTAAAAGATTACAAATGTTGATAATGTTAAGAGTAAGATAAGCAGTTTAAAAAGTCAATTAGGATAAAGGGGGAGAATATCTATTATTCAAAATTGAGAAGAGAGTTTAATTTTTAAAGCAAAATTGGATAAATAATTTTCACCCTATAAAAAAAAAATTCTTATAACAGTGATTTGACAAATTTGAATGTACTAAGCATTCCAATTCTTGGCAACTCTTATGATAATTTTTTAATTTAAAAGTTCAATTGGGTATATGCAGGTCATTAGTGGGTTTTTTTTTTTTTTTTTTAAGGGACAAAATTTGGATGAAATAATATTGTAAATAATGTGCACGTGGACTCTATCCACCTCTTCATTATACATTCCAATGTGTTTTCAGTTTTGGTTTAAATGCATACCCAAAATTTTGGGTTCTTTTGGGGCAAAAACAACAAACTCTCGAAAGAATAAAAAGAATATTTTTAGCTGAGTCATCTTCCCTTTTCCCTTTTGAAATATTAAAAAATTAAAAACTGGTTTTGAAGTCATCTTCCCCAATTTCTTTAAACTCTTTTCTTCCCAAAATTGGATAAATAATTTCACATGAAAATCGAATTTGACTTTGAGTCATCTTCCCTTGGCAACTGGTTGACCAAGGCAAAATTTGTGAAATAATATTGACCACTCTGCACGCTCTATCAAATACAATGTTGAAGACATACCAAAGCCAAAAAGAGATAGAGAAACTAGTTAAATTTTCTACATAATATTGAAGGTATGCCATCTCATCTTCAAATCTCTACTTTTTTTATCTTGAGAAATCATAATCTCTAAATTTTTCTTTAATTTGGTCATGAATTTCGGTCAAAGTATCCCGATCTCGATGGCAATGGATCGACACCCAATTAGTCCAGACGAGGAAGTGTCATGTCGTGTCGAATGCCCGGCCGGCTTAAAAATCTTAAAGTCCAGAGCAACATAGGCCATGGTGCGTATGCTGATACATGAATGACATGAGTTACGATTGATGAGACGCTGACAGTGTTAACATGAAAGAAGGAGGTGTGGAGAACAATCCGTGAGTCTAAAGGTTTCAGAGTTGAGTAGGACTAAGACGAGAATACTTGGAGTGCGAGTTCAATGGTGTGACTCGGGGAAGCGAGACGAGGGACGTGAGGCTTGATCCCAATGAGAGGAAGTTTCAAGTACCTGGGGTCAGTTATCCAAGGCAACGGGGACATTGATGAGGATGTCACACATCGTATTGGAGCGGGATAGATGAAATGGAGGCACGCTTCTGGAATTTTGTGTGGTAAGGTGCTATCAAGACTTAAAGGCATGTTCTATAGAGTGGTGGTTAAACCGATTATGTTGTAAGGAGCGGAGTGTTGGCACAAGAAAGCTCATGTCCAGAAGATGAAGGTAGCAGAAATGAGGATGTTGAGATAGATGTGTGGGCATACCAAGAGAGATAAGATAAAAATGAGTGATTCGGGACAAGGTAGGAGTGCCCCCCGTGGTGGACAAGATGCGGGAGGGGATGTTGAGATGGTTCGGACATGTGCAGAGGAGATCCGCAGATACTCCGGTGAGGAGGTGCGAGAGGTTGGTTGTGGTTGGGCTGAGAAAAGGGAGAGGTAGGCCTAAGAAGTCTTGGGGAGAAGGCAGGATATGGCGCGGCTTCAGCTTACCAAGGACATGACCCTTGATAGGAGGGTTTGGAGATCGAGTATCAATATAGAGGGTTAGTGGGTTGCGCACGATGCTTTTCCGTACTAGGAATATTAGTATCTGATTGTTTCTTTCACTCTGTTATCTTATTAAATTGCTGCTATTACGGCTTATTATTATTGTTTATTATTATTGATGCTTTTTCATCTTTCTTTGAGCCGTGGGTCTATCGGAAACATCCTCTCTACCCGTCACAAGGTAGGGGTAAGGTCTGCGAACACTCTACCCTCCCAGACGCCCACCGTATGTCGTTGCTGCTGCTTCTTCCTTGCCCCTTCATAGATTATTTGGAAGGAAAAATAATCTATTGGTGGATGGTCCTGCCATCTATATTCAGTTAACTTATAAGACCTGCTTCGTAAAGCTCGGTCTTTCCAAATGTGATGCAGAATGTTAGAGAATCCAATAGGAGACTTCACTTAATGGGAAGTAACTCATGTGTTCTTGAAATTTGAAAAACATGGATTGGTGTTAGCTACACCAGATAGTGTTATCTACTCCTAATAAAAAATATAAATAAACAAGAAAGAAAAACATCATTTGGCTTATCTAGGGGTTACACTTAAAAGAAGGTTTTCCTAAAATTTCTCCTGCCCTTACGCACCAAACGACTTTTACAAACTTTTGTCTTGGAAATAAAAAGGAAATGAAAGGGGGGAAAACAAGTTTCGCAGCAACACTTTCTCAAAATTGATTATGTTGAGAATGTCGAGTGTATTTGAATATACAGTGAGCTTGGTCTAGTTTCTATGCAAGTGATATTCGAGGTGTTTTGTCTCTGAGCTTTTTGATAGAGTTGATATCTTCTCTTCCTATTACTTCAGGTATCCTTTCAGAAATCTTCAGTTGGAAAAATGAGTGGATTCCTGGGAATAATGGCCAAGGTCAGTAATCTGTCAGAAATTTATTTGACATATCGGCATACTTTAATCTAGAAGTGATTTTCGTCATTGTGCTGCGTAATAAAGCAACTGGCCCAATCTCTATTCAAACAACATTGTAGAGGTACATCTTATATTTATGGATTATCTTATTACCATAGTCATTCCTACAAATTTAAAAAAATCTAAAAGATTCTATCCTCCTTTCCAATAAGAATAAAAATATACCCAGTTTCGGAGCATGAGGATCAAAGTATAGAATTTCGAAGTTTTTTTTTTTTTTTTTTTGATTAGACTTGTTGACTAGATGTTAAGATTATTGATTAGACTTGTAGACTAGATGTTAAGATTATTGATTTTGTCTAAGAGTTTATTAGGCAAACAAATTTCTTGGGTTTGGATTTTTTTTCTGTGACAAGTATCACTGCAGCTTTTGATAGATTTCAGCTATTTTACCGCAGCTTTAGCATCTTGTAGCTGCAGAAAAATACGCAAAGTTAAACTTTTGAAACTTTAGCTCCCGGCGTCGTGATGCATTTTCTGCGTTATTGATGATAACTTTGAGATGTAAGTCTAACAATTGCCTTTTTTGTTACAGTACTACAAGATGTACTTGGAGGTCCTGACATTACCCCTTTTGTTTATTACATTCAATATGCCACAGGTAATCAACCATGTGATTACAAAATTTTATGTGCTGTAAGATTTGTCCATTTTTATGTCATTCTTTTGCAATAAAATATGAACCTGGCATCCCATATTTTCCTTATTACTTTGAGCTTTGTGGCCCAATTCTAAGTTAACTGGAAGAAGGAAATTGATTCTTTTTGTCATCTTTGAACTGTTTGGTTTGGTATCCCTGGAAACCTTTTGTTTTAGTCCTGTCAATTTATTGGTCTCCACAATAGCTGGAATCATTGTTTTCTTGAAGGTTGTAAATGGAGGCACACTTTAACTTTTACCTCCGTTCTTTATGACCCCCTCTTATCTTACAAATATTTCCTCCATATAAGGAAAAAAGCTTTTGGTATTGTAAATATACTGGTTTTTCTGCTTTTGATCCGAGTATCTCATTACCCGTGTTATAACAACTATTAGATGGTAAGGACCAACTCGTCATGTTAGAGCTATGAATTGGGATAGTAGGGATGTTCTTTCTTTTCTAGGTAGTCTGCATCATGTCTAGCTTGAATATGTGTCCTTAGGCTTTCTGGACAGTCACTGTTGGAGATTTTTATCATTGTAATTTGCAGCTTTATGGATGCTTTGGATGGATTGTAAGTAGTATTTCATGATTGGATGGATTGTAAGTAGTATTTCATGGTTGAATGTTTTTGTTTGATAGGGTTAGCTTCTCTTGCAAATCTTTCTCTTTTATAGCCTCAGAGATGGACTGTACTAGGTATAAGAGATGCAATTGATGTAATTGATATGGTGGTGAACAAGTGGCACATTCTAATGGTTGTTTGAAATCAGTGAAAGCTGATGCTGTGGGAGGTAATGAGTTGCCATGTGAAATATGACCCGACAACTCCCTCAATGTACAATATAAAATTTGACAGAAGGGAAAGCCCACCATTTCCAGAAGATTAAAATGAAGTGTTTAGGGTTGTTCTACTTTTGGTGTA
Source organism: Lycium ferocissimum (assembly GCF_029784015.1). Lineage (NCBI taxonomy): Eukaryota > Viridiplantae > Streptophyta > Magnoliopsida > Solanales > Solanaceae > Lycium > Lycium ferocissimum. Next base: position 49,993,051 of record NC_081351.1, read on the forward strand.
AAGGAATAGGTTTAGAAGATAATGAATTAATCTCTGATGTATTAGAATCTTTTTGAGATGACACAGGATCATATGCGTACACTTTTGTAATCTGTAATTAGGCTTTATATAGTATATACAAATATGTTACCTTCTTAAAAAAAAATAAAAAATGCCCCTGTTTCTTTTGAAGTTGATGATTGATGGAGGAATTAGATTTAGTTTCTGTGGTACTGGAGGCTTATGTGAAAAAATTGGCGGCTGCGATGGACTGATCACATACAAATTACTATTATATATAAGAGGGTGTGAGGTGCTTCTGTAGTCCTCACAAAAATTTTACTCCTATGGTGTTGTTACATGTGGCTTTGTATTGTGTTTTGCCTAATCTCATTTTTTGGACTCATTCTTTATCTTAAGTTAAATTTTATGTGGGCTTATGTAATTGGTGTATTATTACTATGTATTACTTTACTACATACTATATACAAGAGGGAATGAGGTGCTTTTGTAGTCCTCACAAAACATTTACTGCTATAGTGTTGTTACATGTGGCTTTGTTTTGTCTTTTGCCTAATCTCATTTTTTGGACTCATTCTTTATCTTAAGTAAAATTTTATGTGGGCTTATGAAATTGGCGTATTACTACTATATATAAGAGGGTGCTTTTGTAGTCCTCATAGTATTACTACTATATATAAGAGGGTGCTTTTGTAGTCCTCATAGAAATTTTACTCCTATGGTGTTGTTACATGTGGCTTTGTTTTGTCTTTTGCCTGATCTCATTTTTGGACTCATTCTTTAAGTAAATTTTTATGTGGGCTTATGTAATTGGTGTATATTGAATTGTAATAACTTTTTGTGAATTTTTTCTTGTTCTTTACTTCCTTCGGTTCATATTATATTGTATTTTAGCTTTTATATTTAATTCGAATAATTTTTTATATATATAATTGAGTAGGTATTAATAGTTTTTTTTACTAAATTTCCTATTATTTAGATAAGTGAATTTATACATAACCAAAAAATCATATTAAGTTGGTACTATTTAACTAAGGTAATTTAGTAAAACGCTTCTTACTTTCTAGCACTAGCTAAAACACCATATAATATGGACATAAAGGATTACTAAATTACCCTTTACATTATTTGTTGTCATACATATTATGTAGTAAAATTTAGGCAATTATGGAGCCATATTATCGTTTTCAACCGGAGCATTTATTAGATCTTACTAATTACTCTTGCCATGGTTTTAATTTATGTGACATTTTTTATTTCGCCAGAGTATTTGACTAAATTATGAAGCTAAATTGAATTAGATCAACTTAATATTTTAAATTAAATTTAGATATTAAAAATACAAAAAGTACTATAAATTGCAATATTAACTTAGAAGAAATAGTTTTAAGCATAATCTATATATGAAGAACTAAATTGATTCTTGATGGTCATTTAATGAATTTAATTTTTTCCCTTAATTTCGTCAAAAACTAAGCTTAAATCACCACATTTAGCTAGCATAAACTCTTGTTACATGAAATATTATGAGTGAAATTAAAACTTAATAGTACTAAAAAAAATCTATTTCTATCTATCTATACAAAATTTATATGCTCAAAAATTCATAAAAATGTCAATATATTTCAATTTATGATTTTCACCGAGTTGTATTATTTTACATAATTTAAATTATGTTACTTTACAGAATGCCGAGTCGCTTGTGCCCCCTTAGTATTTGATGATTTTTCTGCTAAACTTCCTTCCTCATAATTAATTTTTTGTTTAAAAATTATCTAATTAGTTGACTAAAGAACATTAATAATAATGCAGACTTATCAACAATACATATTTAATGTGCCACTGAATTGTTAATTATGCAGTAAGAAAACATGTACTCCCTCTGTCCCAAAAAGATTGTCCTTCTTTCCTTTTTAATCTGTCCCAAAAAGATTGTCCCCTTTCTATATTTAGAAACCCTTTAACTTTATGCGATGTGGCTTGTTTTGGACCACACATTTCAAAAGTCTTCCTTTATTTCTTAAACTTTGTGCCAAGTCAAAAGAGGACAATCTTTTTGGGATAGAGGGAGTAATAAATTATACTTTTCTAATTGAAATATGACTACCTTTATATCTTGAGTTAAGCCTGGGCCTCAAGTAACTAGTAGTGAAATAGATGCTAACATTAATGGGTCACTAACTTTTACTTTTGTTTTTTATAAATAAATTTCGGTGTTGGGTTGGAGAGGGGTTGCAACGTAAAACAAATTTCATTATCTTTCTGACTCATTCGCTTGCCCTTTTATCTTGATATGCCGGACAAAGAGTTGTGTGCATGACATGAAGTTTTTATTCATTTGTCTACTTTTCAGGGGAGTTTAGTCTATTGGCTTACCAATAGTTCAATGACTGTTGTTCAGGTATCTCTTTTGAAGTATTCTTCCTGAGACTCCTCATCCCAACTTTATTTTCTTGCTTGACTGGGGTGCAGATAAATGCTAAAATAATCTGTTATTGTTAGGAAGTTGTAGTAACCTCTTACCTTATCAAAAAAAAAGAATTGTAGTCGCCTCTTATATTATGCATTGGAAGCCAGGAGGTTTTATTGCACAAAAAGGCATCAAGTTTCAAATTTGCATGATCCATCCAAAGTGTCTGGAGCCTCCTCCTAACTTTGAAAGAGAGCATGGTAGATGAACTACTAGATAATGAAGCTGGAAATTTTCTTCTCTTTCCTTGGAAAATGTCTATGATCTCCTCTTTTTTCTCGCTTTCACTCCCTCTAGACAGTCTGCTTGGCGCTTCTAAAGTGGAAAGAGAGAGTGATAGATCAACTACTAGATAATGAAGATGGAAATTTCTTCAAACGTCCCTTGGAAAATGTCTATGATCTCTTGTTCTCGCTTTCGCTCCCTCTAGACTCAGTTGGTCCAGCAGATCGTACATAGCAGGTGTATTCTAAGTTTGTAAATTTTTCCTGGTCCACTAGCTGTCACTGAAAAATGTTGCTTCTTAAGGTTGCACTTTGCACGTCTTCATGAAATCAATGAGAGTGGTGAATAATGGAAAAATTAAGCTTTTTTTTTCGGATGAGTTGACATTCCCCTTTTTTCCATTCTAGTTATTGTCATGGGAAGGAATGAACTAGATTAGAGATCCAATCAAATATTGGTTGATGAATCCCTCTCCCCCTCTTTTCTCTTTCCTCCCCTTTTAGAGCTCATTACTTTTTTATATACAGCAACTATCTCTAAACCATCCAGATGTTCGCAAAAAACTGGGGCTACCTCAGAAGGATCCTCAATTAGCAGCTGCACACCAGAAAGAGTTAGGTAATCCTGGAGAAATCAAAATAGATCCATCAAAAAGTCAGCGCAAAATATCTGTCCAGAACCTATCACCTCGTGAATTGGTTAATGTGAGTAACTATTTTCTTTTCCTAATGTTGACTTGAAATATTGAATCGTTCTTGCTGCTGTCTAAATCTTAGTTTATTGAAAATTCATCAGCTTTCAATCAAACTCTTAGCAGGAGGACGTAAAGCTGAAGCTATGTCCTCTCTACGGTAGGTCTCTCCATAAATAAAAGCAATCCTCAACGGTTCATTTCTTTTCTTTCTTCACTGTAGCATCCACATTTTAATGTATGTTTACAGACTGGCTCTTACCAAGGATCCCGAGAATGTTCAAGCTTTGCTTATTATTGGCCAGACACTGTTGCAAGATGGTTCCTTACCAGAAGCTACTGAATACCTGGAACGTGCTATTGCTAAGGTTTGAGCCTGAAGTCTCACATTTCAGTTTGAGTTTACTGATCTCTTGAGTGAATAAATATCAGTTTGCTTTTGTGGATTAAGAATTTCCTGAAAATGTTTTCAGTTCATAGAAAGGGTGACTGAATTTGGGAAGGCCCAAATCTACGTTTCTATATTTTGTGACCTTTAAAAGTTTATGTAGTATGCAGTTTACTCTGCAGAAAACTTCATAATTCTAAGTGAACTTAATCTGGCTGCTAGAATCCTGCAGACTTGATTTGTTACTGATTAAAGTCAATTTCTGCAAGTTCAGCTTCTGATAAAGGAGAACCAAATGGAAATTGAGGATGTGGATCTGCTGATTCTATCATCTCAATGGGCAGGTGTTGCCTATATACGACAGGTAATGGTGATTTGAGAACTTGGCTTGATGATTGACTTAATAATACAACTACTCCTCAACCGCTCCATTAAAGCTCATCTTGGACCCATATTTACTTGACATAAATCAATAAGAATTGTAGTCTATTGCATACCTTGCACCATTTACATGATTCCATGTGACATGGCAGAGTGACGGAGATAGAGAAACCATGTATGTAGGGGATTTATTTTGGGTACTTGTAGTGGGTTGAACTATTGAAATTGTATTGTGGTAAAAAATTTAATGGATTTTCAGACAAGAAAAGGCTTCTGTACAATATCTCCCTCTTCCTTTTTCTCTGGAGTTGTAGATGCTAGAAATTTCATCTTAGTTCTCTTTTTTATTAAAACGTTTTTGTGAAATTCCTCAGTCATCTACAGTATGTTTGAAGTACATTTAGCTTGTTATTTTTATCATTTATCTTTGCTTTAATGTCCATATAAATCTGAATAACACTGATGATTCGATCACTCATCTTCCGTTCGTAGATATGTTTTATTCTTAGGACCCCACATGCCCCTAATGGCCTGCTGATTGCTGCTCTTCTATATAATGACAGTGAAGAAGCAACCAGACTTCCCCCAATTCCTAGCTGCTCTTCCCCATCTCCTCTCCATGTTGTGGACAAACTGATTACGCCTCCTCTCTGTATTTCTGCCTTGTCCATTTATTGAAGGAAATCCTAGCCATTGCATATTTTCTCTCTTTACTGTTTTTCACCATTCCAAATTAGCTATAGCCTCACTCTCTTTCTTTTCTCATTCCTCATGTTGGACTTGAACTGAGATTGAACCAAACAAGTTATATGAAGGTGGATTGGTTGTAGGCTGATTTCTCAGAGCCTGGAGTTTGTATGGATGGTAGACGAAGCTGAAAGTATGCTGACACCTCTAGAATAGTGCTCAATATAGTATTCAATTCCTCTTCTTTTTCCTTTTCTGATTCTGGAATCTTCATATTAATGATTGTAGACAAGTTTATTCCCTCTAAATATGATGACTGTCTAAGTTGCTCTCTCAGCAGAGCTAAGTTGGACCCAGCTTCTTCCTTTATTCTGGTGTTTTAAGCTTGACTTTGCCATATTTTTGGGCTTGGTCAGTGTCAGAAATCTCAAGGCCGCTCCTTTCTTGAACCAAGCCTGAAATCTTGGATAGTTCGACTCAGTACTGCTTGTTTGTGAAGAAAGTTATATACTGGATAGTGATATTGCACCTTTCATTTTCTCTTATAGGGTAAGATGGAAGATGGACTTGTACACCTGGAACGAATAGGCACTTTGAAAGAGCCAGAGGATCCAAAGAGCAAGGCCCATTACTATGATGGATTAGTACTACTGTCAAGGTAAAGTTTTTGTTTTGATTCTTGATACATGGTTTATCTTCTTGAAGTTCCACCTAGCTAGGCAAGTTCTAAAAGACCTCATGTTTATTCCAATTCTACAATTGATTAAACTAGTACATGTTTTTTTCCCAGTGCGTTAATGAATGTTGGTCGCAAGAGCGATGCGATTAATTATCTGCAAAAGGCTACGGCTTATGATGAGTCTTACAGAGAATTTCTGCAACAGTGCGAAAATGAAGAGGATGATATCACTAGTGACCTTGTCACTAGTAGAAGAGGAGATTACTGACTTTTCTGAACGCATTTTGTGCTTTTTTAACCCTTTCTGTTTCCTATTGTCTTGTAGTTTGTTATTTAATTGTATCATAGTGAAAATAATCGTGTCTCTAAAATTTTGTAGGCACCATTCTTTCTGCTAAGAAATTTTGATAGGCCAATGATGTAATAAGGTTTTTGTAAGAGTCCAGATCTTAAATTGATGGCGTAAACAGAATCTGTACAAAATCTTTTTGATAGATATCAATTCTTTTTCTTGAGATACCATGGAGGATTTTTTTTCTTTTAGGATCTGGTAAAAGAAAAATTCGTGTATGTTCATTTCAAATTGTGTGGTTGGACAAGTTGGTGAATCACTCTTTTTACCGTAACTCAGTAATTATTCAAGTGTTTATCAAGAACATCTTTGAACTACCTTGTTCAAGTTTAAAAACTATGACGAGTTCCTTTCCTTTTATGTTGTGTTTTGAAAAAGTTGGTTAAGACTTAAGTGGTGCCTAATGCAGAGGTATATAGTGGTAAAAAATGATGAAGTACAAGAAGCAAGAATCATCAACTTGACTTACTTCAATTTAATCTAAACATGGTTGAACTTATGTGTGGAAGAAGGAAAGAACGAAAATGAAAAGGAAAAGAAAAGAGAAAAGGCAGAGGTTGCCGTGAAAAGGGTGGAAGAAAATATTCTGGGAGAGAAACAAAGAGAAAATTAGGAGAAAGAATTAAAAATAAAAAATGGCTGTACAAGTTGGTCTCGTCATGCATACTTTTGAGATTGAAATCCAAATTCCAAGACTAATTTGGTAAGAAACAAAGCGTAACCAAATATTTCTAAGATAAGACTAAAAGCAATTAAAAATTTACTGGGAGGCTTTCTGTATAAGTCGACGCAAGAGAGAACATAGAGATATTATTGAGGAGTTAAATGAATAAATGAAAAGATATGTACAAAAAATTTATGATCTCACCTATTTATGAGGCCTGAAGACTCAACCATCTGAACCAAACATAACTCACCCCACTATACTATGAACATCAAGCTAATACACGATTTGTAATTATTAACTTACCCCATTTGGGCAAGGAATCACCTTTATATTTTTTATCGTTACATTAATTCAATATGACAGCAGACATGAGTGCAAATATCATAAAGATATTCGTTCAACAAATCTTGTACAACTTTTTTTGGTGAAGTAATATACCACAAGACGTAAACAAAGCTTCTATCCCAAGAAAGTAGTTGAGTGAATCCAACTCTTTGATTTTAAAATGCTGATGCAAAGAAAAAAATTGAGAGCAGATATTTCATCCAGATCAGTACTACATAGACTGTCAATATAACAAGATGATCGCAGAACCCCTTGTAAACAAAGAATAATCATTTAATGAGTGAATGTATCCTCTTGAATGTAGATGGAGCTTGGGAAAATATAACATATAATAATGAGGCGTTAGAAGAAAGAGAGGAAACTGAGAAATCAGGGAGAAGCTTTATATATATACACCTCTTCATGCAGCTAATAGGCCTCTTAACATGGTCGTAAATAAATGAAAAACATTTCATGAAATTAAGCCTATCAAAATTATAAAAGAAATTGTTCTAGCAGCTCCTATGTACAAGCTTGGAGAATTAAATGAAAGCATCATCTGAAAATTACCATTGTTACAAACTAGTGGATCTTGAATGTCGAATGTGAAAGCGAGTGTAAATCAGGTTGTTGTTGGAAAAATTGAAAACATTGGTAGGGATGAAGATCCGTTATATAAACGACTTTCAGTCGCATAGTATTAATGTCTTTGAGTTTGAAATTAGGTTTCGTAGTTCAAACTTCAGAATACGTGTTTGAAGTTTGCGATAGCCATGCCAAACTGCAGACATATTTGAAATTAGATTTTGGTAAACCAAACTTTAGACGTGTACTAAAGTTTTTAAAACTTCAAACTTGCACGTTTGAAGTTACTTTTAAAATGGCTAAATTTAAAAAATTTACAAAACCTCGGCTATGCCTTAAACAGGAGTCCTGAAATTGGCTATTTGTGAACTTCCCCACTATCATTATGTTTTGGTTTTCTATTTTTTTCTTATGATCATCTACTATCCAGTATCCACTCATCCAACGATTTCCTCAGTTTACTTTTACTTATCTAAAATTATCTTTGTACTCTTCTTAAAAAATAATAAATAAAATACATATTTTATCGTATCATTCATATTAATTGTGTATTTGAAGAATGGGTAATTAATGTTAAGAATAAAATATATTAAAAAACTCTCTTGATATCTTAAAATGAACAAGTAAAATTAAAAATTTATTTTAATATAGTGAACAACTAAAAGTGAAATAAGGGACTAATAGTCCCTCCGTCTCAATTTATGTGATATAGTTTTAACTAGACACGAAATTTTAAAAAAAAATATTTTCCAGACTTGCATTCTAAAACAAATCATATATACTTGTATGGTTACAAATTATTTCATTAAGAAAAGAAAAATCAAATTAAATTATTTCTTAATATAAAAATGTATCGCAGCTAACAAGCAAAGTAATATGTTTTGATATATATTGGCTTTACCCATCTACCACACTAGTTGATTTGGCCTAAAAGAAAAAGAGACTATTGCCACTGAGGTGTCATTCTTCTCAGGAGGTCTAGCTGTGTTGGGTTCAATGGTAATCAAGGTCAGTCCACTTGCTCTTCTTCCCTTGTGTGTATATATATATATGTCATCTATGGACATTGGGTTGTTCCTTTCTTGAGGCTTAGAGCCCTCATTGGACTAGGGATTGGCTGTATTTAATTATTATTTTCCTGGCAAGTTATGTGTATCTGCAACGTCCTTAGGAGATAGAAATCTGCACCTCACTCCAACACAGTAACTTTTGATGATTAGAAAAACAGATATGTGAGAAGAACTATACAATTGCTATGTTTTACATGATTGCAGGCACACTGCACCTCTTTTCCCCAATTTTATGTGTCCAAACGCTTAAAGATAGGTAAAGATGCTTTTTTATTGTATTAATCGAAGAGGTTAAAAGTGTAAAAAAAAAATTAACATTTCGAAAATTTGAACCTTCTCTAATGTAATAATAGTTTGTCAATGGGGTATTCCTTCTGTAGAATTATTGAATGTTGTAGCTGAAGAAACTTTACATCAAGGAAAGTTGACACAAGTTAAAATAGAGAGTAGCACACTTATTTTGGGAGAGGGAGTAGTCTATTTATTCCATGATACAAAAATTAGTACTGGAAAGGTAGAAAAAGGCATTACTCCTAGATATCAAACAAAGACAACACTGTTTAGTCCTATGTTGCATGGACTCTTCAAAAATATCGTCGGGTGCGTGTCGGATACTCCAAAAGTAGTGCATTTTTGGAGAACCCGACACGGGTGCGGCAACGAAAGTGAAGAGTCCGCGCAAGTTAGGTTTAGTCTAGGTGCGCGGCCCCCAACACCACCATCATAAAAAAAGTAGAAGAAGAAAAAAAATAGAAATTTTGGGTGAAGCATGTAGTACACAAACAACAAAGTGAATTAGGTGTCAATATTTGAATCTGTCAAGACTGAAGTTTTTTCTTGAACTGCTAGGTGCTAGCCTCACAATGAAAGCTGCCTTAGGGATTCTCAAGTGGAGCCAAAATGAACTTTGAAAGTTTGCTTTGTTTTGCTTGTCACAAGCATTTGTAACATAAAACTGACTGTTGCGGGGACAACCATATGCACGAACAAACTTGGATGTGTTGGGTTGTAGACAAGGGGAAGCGGAGGAGATGAAAGCAGACAACTATCTGGTTCTCCTAGTATGTCATATCCAGTTTGCACAATCTTAGCACAATATAGTTCTCATTAGCGCCAAGATGCTTGAAAAGTTGTTAGTGGCATTAATTAGCATTGATGTTAATAAGAAAATGACATTTGGGTGGTTTCTTTTAATTTGGTGGAATTCTATTAGTTTGGTCTGCTCCTACTATTCTTCTTTTTCAAGTTCAGAATTATTAAGCATAATTAACTTTTGACTAAGTGTTTCTTATTTTTTGTTCACTTCAGATTGACTTTTGGAGGGAAAAAGAGGACATAGAGTAAATATTTTCTTTCACTTGGGAAGTTCCAGGCTTCCAGGACATTTCGTGGTTGAGTGATCAGTCATCTGATTGTACTATTTCCAGCGTCTGGCAACTCTGTACCCCGAAATTGTCTAAGCAGTCCAAAGAAAAGTGTGGAGGAGCAGTTGGACTTGAAAAGAAGCCTTTGATGATTTCCAGATTGGTGAAAGCGAAATCGGTAATCTTTAAGGGCCCTTTGATCGATTGATTCTAATTTGGATAAGAATTTTTAATCTATTCTCCAGATGGTAGAATCTTCTATATATAGAGGATTTTAGCATAACTTGGGTGGATAAAAGGAAGATAGCCTTGTACTGAAATGCTGAGGAGGGTAAAAGAAGGTTGCACTGTTTCGATATTGAATTACCATCAGAAGCGTACTCTTGTGAATGTAAAGCTAAAATGGGTTAAAGATAGAGTCTTGGATGGTGTAGTAGCTGGAAGTAGAGAACTAAAGGCGGGATCTACACTAGTTTCGATCATTGCAAAAAATTCCAGTTCTGGTCTTCCTATTTACCATCTCCAAACCAAGCGTGGGCAGCTTGGGCTCCCTCATGACCTGAAAGTCTCCACTTTCCTTAGGCGATACCCAAATATTTTTGAGGAATTTTCTTGTCCTGATAGTGCTGGCACTCCTGTTCCGTGGTTCAAATTAACTCCCGAGGCCTTAGAGTTTCATCATGAAGAAGTTAATATTCTCCGCCAGTGCAGCACGGATATTATTAATAGGTTGAGAAAGCTTTTGATGATGACCAACAAGACGATGCTTCCTCTTCAGACAGTTGATCAGCTAAAATGGGATTTAGGCTTGCCACATGATTGTGGCAGTTCATTGATAATAAAATATCCTGAGCTGTTTAAGTTGGTGGACCTTCCTGATGGTCGTGCTGGTCTGAAGCTTTTAGCATGGGATAACAAATTAGCTGTTTCCCATTTGGAGGCAAATTCTGCAAAGGATAACGGAACCTTGATGTTTCCTATTGGATTCACCCGGGGTTTCGGGTTAAAGAGAAAATGCATGGAATGGTTGGATGAATGGCAAAAGCTGCCTTATACTTCTCCTTATGTAGATGCCTCTCATTTGGACCCAAGGACAGATGTGTCAGAGAAGAGGATAGTTGGAGTGTTTCATGAGCTTTTGCATCTCACCTTACAAAAGAAAACAGAGAGGCAAAATGTTAGCAATCTTCGTAAGCCATTGCAATTTCCTCAGAAGTTCACAAAGGTCTTTGAGCGGCATCCGGGGATTTTTTACCTTTCTATGAAGGGTGACACACAGACTATCGTCCTTAGAGAGGCTTATGATCGCAATAAACTGATTGAGAAGCATCCCGTTGTTCATATAAGGGAGAAATTTGCGAACATGATGAAACAAGGTTTTCTAGATCGTAGTAGAGGGTTATATAAAGACACTAACCAAGGTCCAGAAGAGGAGTACTCTGATATAGACTCAGATTCTGGTATGCTTTTAGAACATGAAGCAAATTAGATAAAGGTCGTCCTTCAAGAATTTAATGTTAAAGTTACAAGCTGAGAGGTGATTGGATGTATCATGGTTCTTAGAGGCATGTGGAAGTAGATTGGATATGCTTATAATATACGAATAAGATTAGATAGAGGTCCTTTAAGAGGTACTATTAAAGTTAGAAGCTGAGAGGTGATTGGCTGTACCTTTGAGATTTTCATTTCTCATATGTTGAGGAAGTTCTCCCCAATCTTTGCTTGTGATCGGGTCCTTATCTTAGTTATTCAGAACAAATCAAAGAAGACAGCCATTTTAGATCAAGAAGAGAGGGAATTAACAAATGCAATTGAAAGATGAGGTGAGCGTGTGAATTTACTCCCTTCATGAATTACTCTCAATGATTATTATTTGATGGTCTTCTGTTCTCTAAGAAGTATTCAGCTGGAACTGTTGCAGCAACTGACTTGGTGGTGTCACCTAAATGTGATGGTAAGGGTTGTTTACCTTTAGCGAGTTAGTTCATTTATCTAATTTTAGTTTCTAAAGGCTTGGAGATTCTCTTAGATACTGTGCTCATGTTGTTCTTTGAGAATGCTATGAGACATTGTATGTGATAGTTTATGTCAGTGTTGTCACCAAGTTATGTCCATGATACATCATTTATTCCTTTCTCTGTTGTCGACAAGTTATCTCCGTGGCGCATCATTCATTCTTTTTCATTAATTTAGATTTTCAGGTCCCATGAATGAATCTGAGCAATGTGGAAAAATATACTAACTTTTAAGATGTCCCTGAAATGGACACAACAAAGTTTAGAATGCTTAATCATTTGGAAACCAAAATGAAATATATTTTATACCTTTCTCTTCCCAGCCCCACACACATTTCAAGAGATTTGAAATGATTTTAACTTTGAATCTTACTATCAACAAAGAATATTTAACTTCAATAACAAACAAAGAATGTCTTAAATTAGGCTATTTGACAATACGATGCATTTGAGATATAAGTTCTTTCAGTATTAAGAAGACTTCTTAGGTTTTTTGCCAACATTTATTTTAGTTTGTGGAATCTCAGCTTTGTAGCTTTTGAAAATGCTTTTGGGCCTAAAATTGAGCACATTTCACAACACCGTTTGCTCACTATCACATTAGTGTGTTTAAGTTTCATTTGAGGTGAATTTTGCATATTAAAGTTGAAGTGTTATGCATTTATCAAAGTGTCATACCAGTGTTAGAAAAAATACTAATCTAAAAGTTACTGCACTCCCAAACAGGGCCTTAAAACTGATGTATGAACTTTCAGTGATTTGGTTGATTTCAGAGTCATGAATAACTGGACAAGTGTTCCTCTGGTATCATGATCTTCCCTAACTTCAATATACAACCGCTTCTTCTTCATTAATCTCATATATTGGCTTTTAATCGGTATGCTCTTAGCCGTGTTTTTACTTTTTAGAGAATAATAAGAATCTCAGTGAACCAAAAACGTTTGTACAACTAATTTGATGATGAAATTCCATATATAAGCTCCCTAATGTGTGCTTCTTATTTTAACAAGTTGTGATTTTGGTTGTATCATTTCTGGTTACCTCAGGGGAGTAGAGGAGCAAGAAGAAGATGAGCACATTTCAAGAGACACCATTTCTTTTTGGTACTTATTTCTCGAGTAACTTGAGAGCGTGGAGTCAGTTTTGATGAATAGAAACACCATCTTTGGTTTCAGCTATCTGTATAGAGTTATTTGGTTTTTATATCTGGGCTAGCTTTTCGAGATGCTTAAGGACTAGGAGCCCGTTTGGATTGGCTTATAGGCTAAAGTTTATAGCCTTATAAAGGTGAAAAAATAAGTTGGGTAGTCCAACTTATTTTTTTTTAGATAAGTTGTTTTAGATTTAAAGGATAAACTGTTAAATGGGTCGATTATTTTTTTGAGCTTATTTTTAAGCACAAAATGATTTTTACTAGTTCGGCCACCAAACACTAAAAAAAAAAAACAAATTATAAGCCAACTTATAAGCCAATCCAAACGGGCTCTAGATCGTTTAGATGATATGATCATTTTTGGATTGCCATCTGTAGTCAGAAACAAAATAAAATTTGCTGGCAAGTTTAAGGAGCTAGTAATGTATTCAGCCTAGAATTGTCAGACCAGTTTTTATCTGCGCAGTTATGGGTCTATTTTCTAAAGGCTATAACTTGAAATGTTCATTTGCAAAAAGTGTCAACTTTGCAGTTTGGTTTGCTTTGTTTCCATGATGGAATGAGGGAGATAATTAGCCTAATTACCTTTCAAGAACTTAAACTGAAATTAGCTTTTCTTAAAATGCTAAAATTTGTCTGTACAGAAAAAACAAATTAGTTCTTCTCCAGCAATATCAAAGTACTTTTCAACTTTGGTATTTACAAAGCAAATATGCAAATTTGTATCCATCAAAAAGCCTTTCCATCTGCTCTTCTTAGTAGTAGTATTTTGGTGTCGCGTAGATCATTATCTTTATATGTGTATTATTATGTGTTACTCCATTTGTTCTGTGTCTTGATATTTTGTTGTCTTATTTTTCTTGCAATCCTGCATTGACTACGTTTCTTTTGAGCCGAGGGTCTATTCATAAACAACCTCCCTACCCCGCAAAGATAGAGGTAAGGTCTGAGTATATTCTACCCTTCCCATATGGTGTCTTAGGGTAGAGGAATCACACCAATCCATCCCGGCACCCCTTCTTTAGAATAGGTGAGTGAAAAAGAAAAAGCATCCTTAATTTTGGGAAAGATTTTCAAGTATTCGAAAGAACTAATGTTGCAACTTTTTCTATTTATGAGGAAAAGAAATAGAAAAACAATTGAACCAAACATTTTCGTTTTGCTTATCTCATTCATTTAGTCCACCAGACAAAACATAAGTAGTCAAAAGAGATGGAACAATCTAACTTTTTTCACTTTCAGTATTAACAAAAGTAGAAGGGCAAAGTATAATGGTATAAGTGTCAACGTAGTCGCTAATAAGCGTATAACAAGGTGATAAAGTATAACGGTATACGTGTCAACGTAGTCGCTAATAAGCGTATAACAAGGTGGTATTAAGATTTTGAGTTTTAAGTTTATATGAAATTATGTTCAAAATTTGAAAATAAATCATATGATACCACTTACCATGAATTGATGCTATAAACCTTTTTCCCATTATTATTTTTGTGGACATTGATTTACTACTCGAGTCAGTAAAAGTCACAGGAAGTTCAATTTCACGATAATTTACCATTTTATCCTTTTTGACTTTCGGTGTTTGGGTTTTTGGGTTGACTTTTTGACCCGAATCCTTTTACGGTTTATTGAATATTCCTAGGTTTGTATTTTGACATAAAAATTATGCTTCTTAGACTTCGATCATTCGGAAGCACTTTGGAAGGGTAAAACATTTGGCGAGAACTTTGAGGTAGGCTACGATTTATATTTGACTCCGATTGGAGAGCATATATGCTTAACATAAAGGGGAAAACAGAAAGAGCCTTTTTTCTCCCATTACTCCGTCCATCCCAATATGGTAAGGTGTTTGATCGGCATGGAGTTTAGAATAAAATAAAGATTTTGAAATTTGTGATATAAAATGAGTCATATATATTTGTGTGGCTATATATCATCTTATTAAAGCGTAAAATTGATATTTAAAGTTTAATAATTACTAAATATAAAAATATGTCCTTTATTTGGTATTAACAAAAAATGAAAGAATATAACATAAATTGAGACAGAGTTGTCATTCCGAACTTTGTTTCATTATTTGAGTTGGTTAAAATCACACGACACAATTACACAAAGTGGGAAAAAAGGAAGAGAAACCAAAGAATATGAGAAATAATTCCAAATTACGAGGCCAAAAAAGACCTTACCAAAAACACACAGTACCAATAATGCAAATTTAAACACAAAACAGAAACGTGAAACTGTCACTAGGTACCAAAGATCTCTCATTCTCACTATCCATCACTAAACCCGTCAAGGGAACTGGTTAAAACCTTCCACTGACCGGACGGTGAAAATTGGTTAACCGTTAATTCTTTAACTGTCCGGTTCCCATTTTTTAAATTGAACCGACCGGTTAAATTAAAAAAAAAAAAACTTTTTTTTTTTAAAAAGCCGTTGGGCTAAATTTGAGAGGAGTAATTGGACCGTTGGCAACGGTCCATTTAAATAGCCGTTGTAAACTCATTTACTTAATTTTGGCCCCCCCAACCCCTCAAACTTTTTTTTTTTTAACACTTTAACCCATCCCTCACCCCTATATAAACCCTTCTTCATTTTCATTTTAATTCACACCAATTCACTCTTCTCTTTCTCTCAAATCTCAATCTCTCAATTATAGTTACTTTGCAATAATTAGTCACTTTATATTTCTCTCTCAAATAAATATTACAAAGTCTTATTATAGTTTCAATTATTAATTTTGCAATTATAATATTGTTGGTGGAGTTGGTGATTTTGCAACAATCAAGTAGCTTTGGTGGATTTGCAATTCTAGCCGCCTTCACTTTGTTGGAAATTAATCCGCAATTTGGTACCTTCGTTCAACTCTATCTTTATTTTTTCGAATTTAATTCTAGCAATTTATTTTTCACAATTTAATTCTAGCAATTTAATTTATTTGATTGTGATTTAAATTAATTCTATTTAATAATGTCAAAGAGATTAAGACGTGGTGCCGGTAGTAGTAGTGGTATTGTTAGAGGTGGGCTTAATGAGGAAACATTTGTGGAAGAAACACCTAATTTAGGTATTGATGTTGAAGGAAATAATCCACTTTTAGGTCATGAGGCAATGCAATAACATTTTACCGACACTTTTAATGAAGACTTAGATGATGATGATGAAACACAACCCCCCGAAAATCCCATAGGAGATACATATCTTGCACAATCACATACACAAGACAAACCGCCTAGAACTCAAATGGCCAACAAAGTTTGGAAATTTATGACTAAGAATAGGGAAAATCAATCGACTACCTATGTGTGGACAAGTATTTAGTTTTAAGCAAAAAAGGATGGTGGAACAACTAAATGCTCGTATGAACCAAACATATGGATGTTTGGAGCAAACGAAAACGGGTTCAAATGTGGGATTCAAATGACGATAGACCCACGAAGGTAGAAATTTTAAGTATGACAAAAAAAAAAGAGCGTGTAGAAATAGCTAAAATGGTAGCATGATTGTTTACCATTTTCCTTTCCATCGGTATGGGTTTGTTACTTACATTCAACGTTATTTATAATCCGTTATTTGAGGGTATTCCTAAGAAGTACTTGTAGAGCCGATGTTATAGATTTGTTTAAAAAATATAGATTTTATTTGCGCCATGTATTTAATTCTTTAAATTGTAATGTTTGTCTTGTTGATTTGGGTCTTAGTCTTAACAAGTTAGATTTTTTTTGCTATTACATGTCATTGGGTTGATGACAACTGGGTTATGTAAAAAAGAATTATAGCTTTTTATATGATGAAGGAAAAGGTCGTCACGATGGAAAATTTTTAGCGGATTCAATGTCTACTATTATGAGATTTTTTAACATTTATAGAAAAACACTTTGTATTGCGTTAGATAATGCTTCTAATAATACAAAGACGATTGGTCTTTTAAAGAGAGAATTAAACCCTCTGCTAAAAAATACTTTTCATGTGAGATGTAGTTGTCACATTTTAAATTTAATTGTTAAAGATGGTCTTGGTATTTTGATGATTCTATTAAAAAAGTTAGAGATGCGGTTGCGTTCTTTTTTGTAATGCTAATAGGGGAAGAATTAGAGATTTTAAGAATGCTTGTGTGGAAAATAACCTTAGACCTAAGAAAATTCAAGTAGAAATTGAGACTAGGTGGAACTACACTTACATTATGCTACAACAAGCATATGAGTATAGGATTTCCATACAACAAATCCACAACAAATATAATACTGATAGTGATGATTGGTTAAATTATTCGCATTGGGAAGATGTTAAAGAATGTGTTGACCTCTTAGAAAATTTTTATAATGCAACTCTTGCTTTTTCTAGACAATTCTATCCCACGGTAACCGGAATTTTAGCCTACTTAGCGGAAATAGCTTTTTACAAGAGTATAAATATAAACCCGGTATCAAGTGGCTATTTTTGAAATGATAATCAAATTTAGAAGTATTTTTTCCCATCCCAACTTTATTTATATTGGGTTCTCTTTTAAATCCTTGTTTAAAAGTGTCTATAAAAATTTGGTTAGTCAAATTTATAAGTTTTTAGAAATTGAAGAGGGAGTTCAACCATCTTTAGTTGAAGCGAACTCGCTATTGATGATGAGTTTAGAAAAGTTTTAATTATTCTAGTTTGGAAGAACGTTTTATGCGCCCTACTACTTCTCGGAGTAGCAAAAAGGCTTATCGGGTTTAAAGTTTTACATTCACCCAACTTCTTCTTGTCCTAAAACTTTGATGAATATAACTTTTATTTAATGCATTTGTGGATATCAAGGAACTGGATGACTTGGACGTCTTAGCATGGTGGAAGAAGTACAAGGCAAAGTTATCAATACTTCAAGAATGGCTCGAGATATCCTTACGGTTCAAGTATCAACCGTGTAGCTTCGGAGAGCCCATTTTAGCCAGGAAGACAGCAAATTGAAATTGGAGACCATAGACATTCATTATCATTGCAAGTACTAGTGCATTCGCGATTGGATTAGATCGGAGACGCAACCAAAACTAGAAGCGGAGGAAGGCGAAGAGGAAGAAATTGAAGATTTGATAGCTAGTGGACCGGACCAAATGGAAGACTTTGAAGATATTTCCATGACCGAATATGATGTGGGGAAATTAACGAAATGGTTCAAAATTGGTGATTTTATTATTCTACTATTTCTATCTTTACGCCATGTATTATTTGCAAGTTTAAAAAAACTACAACTTGCAAATAAATGTTATCCAAGAATGAATAAAATATATATGGCTCATTGAGCTTTCTTCTATTTACTTGTGTTCATATTTTTACTTTTATAAAGTTAGGAATATACCTAAAATATACTAAGAATATACTTAAATTAAAAACTAGAAAGTTATATACTTGAAAAATAACTAAAATATACTAAGAATATACTTATAATATATATATATATATAACTTAAACATATATATATATATATATATATATATATTTAAGTTATATATATACTATATATTATAAGTATATTCTTAGTATATTTTAGTTATTTTATTATATATATATATATTAAGTTATACATATATATAAGTTATATATAACTTAAACATATTTATATATATTAAGTTATATAACCTAAGTATACTGATACATATATTGATATATATATAAGTATATTCTTACTATATTTTAGGTATATATATATATGTACGTATACGTATATACGAATTTATAAACTTAGAAAAAAATTAAGCTATAAATAACATAAGTTATAATATATAAGTTATAAGTATATATAGTATACTTAAAGTATGTATGTATGTATGTATGTATGTATCTATATATATATATATATATATATATATATATATATTTATATATATATATATATATATATAAGTTATATAACCTAGGTATATTGATATATATACGTATATTCTTACTATATTTTAGGTATATGTAGTATATAGTGTTAACTTAAGATATAACTTAATATATATGACACGTATATTCCAAAAACACAAATATTTAAACTTTACTTATAAACTTGTATAACATATGTAAATATACCTATAATATTAAAAATACTATAATATATATATAATACAAAAACCAAAAAAAAAAAAAGGGTTTTGTGCATTTTAACTGTCCGGTTCTTTGAGGTTTCAAACCGTAAACTGAACCTCTCTCCGGAAACCGGCCGATTCCCTAACCGGTTACACCGGTTCTCCAACGGGCATATCCATCACCAACAACAATCATCACTGAACTTCCACAGATTCTTTTCCTCATCAAAATCCAACAAACACTTTCTTGAACTCACAAAATGTTTCAACCCTTTTAATCTTTTCAACAAATTCGACAATTTTTTTCCTTCCAAAATGTCAGTCCCTAATAAATCTCCCCCGCAGTTTCTTATTCTTTAATAAAAGAAATATTTACAAATGACGAGGCCAAAAGAGACCTTACGTAGAACACAAAGTACAGTGGTGCAAATTTATAGAGAAAATGATAAATTGGTCCCTTATATTTGGGGTAGGTTCAACATAGTCCCTAAAGGCCTTTAAGTTTGTCAAAAGTGAGCACTTTTGGTCTCCGACAAATGTTAAACATTTTTTGTCTGTTAGATTTTATGAAAACTGGGGAGAAAAAGATTAAACCATAAACACAAGAAATTACACATAAAAAAGTTATATCAAATTCTAGAAATAAAGCAAAAACAACAGACTGCAAAAGATATACCTCAAAATATGAGTTCCCCTTAAATCCTTCTTAGCCAAGATTCCCGTTAAATCTAATAGACCGAATTTATTAAATACTTGACGAAGACCAAAAGCACTCACTTTTGCCAAACTTAAAGGACCAAAACAACTCAGAGTATAATTTAAGGACTATTTTGAACCTACCCAAACATAAAGGACCATTCTTGTCATTTCCTCCAAATTTATACAAAACAATTTTTTCTCCATCAGAAACATGGTGAAACTGTCACTGGTTTCCAAAGATCTCAAATTCTCACTCTCCATCACCCAAAACCATCACTAAACTTGCACAAATCTCATTTTCTATCATCACAAAATTCAAGAATCCATTTTTCCCATTCTTGAATTCCCAAAATATCTCAACTCTTTTAATCTTTTCAAAAAATTCCCATTTTTTTCTTCCAAAAAATGTCATCATTAGTCCCTAATAAACTACCTTCACGTGGTTTCTCATTCTTTAACATCACCGGTACAACCAGTGTTAAAAGATCCAATTTAACAGATCTAGAACAACCCCAAGTGAAACTTGAACCAGATAAAGAAGTGTATAGACCGGGTGATCCGGTAACAATTAGTGTTGAAATCAAGAACCCAACTAAATCTTGTTCTTTGCTTATTGAAAAACTTAGTTTTGAAATAAAAGGGATTGAGAAATTGGATACTCAATGGTTCTCTACTCCTAAACCTTCACCTGATTCTAAGCAACGAAGAGGTTTGTCTTTCTTTAATTTAATTATATGTTTTCTTTTGTTTATTTTCAATGCACATTTAGATGTGTCTTTGTGTATTTTATTGTCTTAGTTTGACCAAAGTTGACATACTCTCTAAGTCCCAATTTATGTGGCACCGTTCGACTTGGCACAAAGTTTAAGAAATAAAGAAATGTCTACTGGGAGAAAAGAAATAAGGCTTTCCCCCAGGTAGAATGTTGGTTTAATATTGTATAAACTGAAAATATGGCTGCGTGGCGTAATATTTTATGTTGGGCTGTATGTGTTTGAAAATTTCCCTTCTTTTTTTTTAATCTGATTTTTATTGTCGTAGTTTGGCCAAAGTTGACATACTCTCTCCATCACAATTTATGTGGCACTGTTTGACTTGGCACGAAGTTTAAGAAAGAAAGGAAGACTTTTGAAATATGTGTTTTAAAACAAACCGTAGATATTTGTGTGGTTATAAATCATTTCATAAGGTTAAAAGGGGAATTTTATAGTTAAGTTGCTTCTAATAATAGATTTAACTTATATGTTTTCTTTTGGTATTTATACAGAATTTTCTTGTTTTCAATGCACATTTAGCTGTGTCCTCAGTTTGACCAAAGTTGACATACTCATTAAGAGAAGAGTTGATAATGTTACTCAATTGCCAGGTTGGAGTTCTTCCTTTCTAAAAGGATAGTTCAACATGGAATCAGGTGGTAGAAAGGGTCGATAAAAGGCTTGTAGGTCGGTAGATGAGTACTTGTTAAAAGGTAAAAAGGAAGTACTAATCAAGAGTAGAGTAGCATTCCCACCTACTTCACGTCCTTATTAAAAGCTTCGGCTAGCGTGATAGGCAAGATAGAAAGACTAAGAAATATACAGAGTTACCTGGTAAGTTACCTGGTACCTGTTGTTGGTGGAAGGTGGCAGGTACCCGTGGTATCAGTCGAGGTGCGCGCAAGCTGACCCGGACTCCGCGGTTATAAAATAAGGACTAAGAAATTTCCTCTAGGATAAAGTTGATGGAGCAAGGAGACATCACCTAGTTAGTTGGATAACTGTTACGTCTCCAAAGAAGTGGGGAGGGGGGATTGGGGTAAGAGGACTTTTGGTCTTTAATAAAGAATTGCAAGGGAAGTTGCTTTGGAGATTTGGAGTAGAGGTGCAGTCAGCCACTCACTATGGAGAGATGTAATAGTGAAAAAGTATAGAACCTTGGAAAACGGGTCGGAGAACTAGAAACATCAATATTCTTTTTGGGTGTGTGCTTTGGAGAAACATTATGAAGGGGTTGGAGGATTTTGGTGGTGAATATAACTTTTAGGTGTCGTTTGGTTGCCTGTTAGGAAGGGAATATTCATGTATTAAAACTAGCATAGTTAATATTATGTTTGGTACAATTTTCGTGCATTCTATAAAATTCAGTACAACAAGTATGATGTTTGGTTATCATTTTACAATCTCACATAACTAAAATATGTAAGTTATAAGTCAATTTATGTATAACTTTATGCAGGGTAGAAGATGGACAAGAGTAATGTTAGTTTTTGGGGGTAAGAGACAAGAGTAGTGTTAGTTTTTGGGGGCAAAGATAGCACGGGAAACATATTGAGACTCACATTTCCAAACATCTACTAAGCTTAAAGCCAAAAAGAGATGACAATCCAACAGATTTTGAAATATCATTTTGGTTCTTCGATTCAGAAAGAACCTTCAGGATTGGAATTAGAGGAACCTCCAAATTTTCCTGATGTGCTCTACAAACAAACCTAAAGATGGAAAATCAAGATTACTGGAGATGGGAGTTAGAGAATGCTGGTTGTTTCTCAGTAAAGTTTTAGTCTGTTGAGATGCTAGCTATAAATGAATCAGTTTTACAACAACAACGACAACATACCCAGTGTAATCCCACAATTGGGGTCTGGGGAGGGTAGAGTGTATGCAGACCTTACCCCTATCTTGGGAGATAGAGAGGTTGTTTCCGATAGACCCTCGGCTCAAGGAAAAGTAATTGAATATGAATCAGTTTTCCCACACTTATTAATTTGGATTCCAAGGCACCAAGAAAGGCTTGTTTCTTCATGTGGTTAGCGGATAGAGAGAGGTGTGAAAGGAGACTAGCTACTTGGAAACACAATATCTTTCATTTGGTGGCATAGTTGTCCTCGTTAAAAGTGCCCTCGAACCTTTACCAACTTATCTAATGTCTTTGTTTCCCAAACCTGTCAGTGTAAAGAAGAAGTTGGACAAGATTAGAAGAGACTTTCTTTGGGATGGTAGCAATCAGAGGAGGATCGTTCATCTTGTAAAGGTGGGATGAGATGTTGGATAAAAGAAGGGGTGGGCTTGGGATTAGAAATCTGAAATTCATAATGGTAGTTTACTTATGAAGTGGTTATGGAGATATAGCAAAGAAGAAAGAAGCTTATGGAGAAGGGGAATATGGGGATCATAACCCTCAGTACTCCAGCGCTGTGCAATCCCTCATGGTTTAGGTTTATGAAAACATATTTGCCGCCTCTGGCCCACTTTTGTAGTTAACACAAAGATTAAAATTGTTAATGGCAGGAATACAAGGTTCTGGCAGGATGCTTGAACGGGTCATACACCTCTAATGATTTTGTATCATGATCGTTTTAGTTTGAACAACTCCACGGGATCTGTTGTCTCACAGTGCTGGAATGGTAGCAATAGCTGCATTGCTTTTCGAAATAACTGCTTTGACGGGGAAATTCCCAGGGTAACTCTGCTTTTGAAGGACCTAGAACAAATTTCACGTAATGAGGATGCTGAGGACTGCATTGTTTGGACAAGGCAGTAGGATGGACACTTCTCTGTTAATTCATGCTACAAGATGCTCTTTAGTGTGGGGGATAACTCTACCAATTGGCCATGGAAACAACTAGCTGTTTCATCTATCACCAAGTCCAAATTGTTGTGCTCATGTGTCATCCATTATGTTACAACTACTATTCATAGAATATATGAGATCTTTAAGATCTTCACCAGCAGATAGGGCACAATCCAAATTTATGAAGGCCTAAAATAATATGCTACATAGGATAGACGGATTTTAGTTTTCCTAATTATCACAAAACTTCTAATGGACAATATGCTGACACCATAGATCTTTTGAGGAAAAAAGAGTCTACTTTTGCTCTGCATTTGTTGTTAATAAAGATATATGTTTTTATATCTTGTTATGTTTTACGTGATTCTTTGAGCTTTTATGTTTTTGTTCTTCCAGGTGAGTATGTTTTTATGGATAACTTGACTCCTGCGTTAATATCAAATCAGATTGTCTCCGCCGGTAGCTCCAGAACATGTAAGTTTGACCTTTAGCTTTGCATTATCCTCATGTTTCTTACTCATTCTAATCATATATAATGATATTCACCTAGCTCCTTGTTGTTTCTTTTGATAGATAAACATCCAAAGAGTTTTTGCCTAAACATAGGCAGCAAACGGTGTCAACATGGTACTATACTAGATAATAAAATTTAGGTTACTTGGTTAAATGATAGCAATAAAAAGGAATGTTATACTTTGTGTTGATAGTCAATGTTTGATTCCTGAACCGGGAATTTTTTTTTTTTTCTTTTGATGACATGGGAACCCGCAGCCGCTACCCTTGGGTGCGCACGGGGTAAACCCAGCTCCTGTGCAATAGCTTGCAAACCACACAGGAAAATTTAAAATTCAGTAAAGCTTTAAGCCTTTGGTCGAAGATGATGACAATTTCATTGAGTTTTTTAGTTTGATTTGAGTGATGAAGCCAGTTGTGGTTAGAAGGATTTTACTTGGAATCATGTCCGAAGCCCTACAATGTAGTAGGGAAATCAAGGGAAATGTGTAGGAAGAGACATATTTTAGCAAAACCGGAAATTCTTGAAAAGAACATGAAAAGTGTTGAGACTATAGTTTAGTAAATAAAAGTGTGCTTTCTCTAAGAACTTAAGCTTTTCGATGAGACGGTCACACACTTTAACATGGTCTCAGAGCGGGCTGAGGTCCTGTGTTCGAGTCTTATCGCCACCATCATCAAAAAGAAGAGACTATCTTTGTACTCTATTTGCTTGTAATATGCTGATTTATGAAATAAAATGCCATGAGTCTCAATGAGATGGATATCTACAGCCAAAGAAAAAAGTTTAATCTATAAGTCATCACGACATAACGTAAAACTCAGTAGGACGAAAAGATTCAGAAATAACGTGGGAGCCTCTAAGAGTATCAAACACATCATGAAAATCCTTTGGACGCAGCATGGATAACTGAAAAGTAAATGACCATAGATGCGACCACTGAGATGCAAGTGGGGCTCATGTTGGAACTGGAGGAGAAGATGCGGGTAGTCAGGCGGGGTCTTCAAGTGGAATCTCACCACCCATTATCATAAAGAATTTCCAAGCAGTTGTCCCATGAAAAATAAACAGGCCCATATGTGTGGCTATGTTGCTCGGACTCTTAGAAATGTCGATGGGCGCGTGTGAGGTTCTCCAAAAGTACTGCATTTTGGGAGAATCCGACACGGGTGCGGCAACATTTTTGGAGAGTAGATGTGTGGGGACGTGTTGTTGACATAATTAAGTTTGTGTTCTCTCTAATCGCTTAAGCTTTATGATGAGGCGGTTACACAATTTTAAGAAGAGGTATCAGGTACTTAGTGAATTAGACGAGGTGCCTGCAAGTAGTTCGGACACCAGAGGTGTTTTGCAGACCAATCCAGTAGCTTACAGAAGCTGAAAATGAAGTTTTAGCTCTTTTTTACTTTTGGTGTAAAGGGATGTACCTTGTGGATCATGTCTCGATTTTTTATGTTTCAGATTCCTTGTAAGAAGAAAAGGATCAGGAGTGCTGTTAGGCACTTATTATGGGTGGCTCCCCAGTTTTTAAGTGGAGTCAATCTTATATTTGTATAAAAAATGTTACCGTATTCAAAAATACGGAATGGGAGTTGAGGATATACCAAAATTATTCCTTGAAGTTTTGTGCCATTTGTACAAAACTTGGTTAATTAACTTAGGATTTTCATGGCATTAAATACATGTTTTTTCTTGCACTTTTAGCATGCAAAATGATGTTGTCCTGACGCCGACTACTTGGGGGTTAGGTTACTTAGATTCACAGGTTAAACCTGTACTGCAAAAAGAAGTGGATTGACGGAGGATGGTCCATGCTGGGGTGGGCATGGTACGGTATTTGAAACTTCGGTTCGGTAATTTCGGTTTTCGGTTTCTAAAAATACTATACCATTACCATACCAAAATAATTCGGTATTTCTAAGTTCGGTTTCAGTATTTTTCGGTACGGTAATTCGGTAACCATAGTTTGTTTGACTTCAACTCACATATATACTCATATAATAAAGAATTATGACTTCGACTTTCACGGAACATCTCAACTATATTAAGCTAACACCTTACACATGTAGATATATTCAAAAGAAAGTACAAGCAATTTTCTTCGTTATTCAATTACACAAAAATGACATTTGAATAACGATAGAGTAGTCGAAGTTACAAATTCCAAACAACATTAACCAAAATTAAGCATAATCCTTAGTCCTGTACAATTTTACACCAAAAAGTTCATTCAGTGACATCCAAAATATAATATAATATATTAAAGGCCAAACCCATCGGAGGCCCCCTGTGGTCGTCAGGATTTTTCACTTAGACACCTAGACTTAGGGTTGTTCCAGTTGAACACTCAACCTATTAAAAAACTGTCCTATTAGACACTTTTGACAATCAGCAAAAAATTAAGGAGAGTGTAATACACTCGCCAATGACGTGGCAAGTAGCCAATTAATTGATAACATGTGGCAATTTGGCTCACAAAAATATTAACAAATTAATTATCAGAAGGGGAAAAAATATTTAAACCTATTTAACTAATAATAAAAGAAAATAAAAAGTCATTTCTAGAAAACCCATGATCCCATCCACAGGAACTCCTCCCTACCGGAGAAAATGGAGTTTCACCGGAAGACAAAAAAACGCAACAAGTTGCACAATCTTTCTGTAATGTCATGGGTGAGAATAATAAATCCTCTCAAACAGCCGCTTAAAATCCCCCCTCCCCTTTCTTCTTCAACCTTCCTCCATTTTTCGGTCTCGCAAATGGCTTGACTCACTTGATTCAAACCCCAAAAACAGTTAAAAAAAAATCCTAAACCCACTCAGGCCAAAAAAATCTCCCTTTCTCGCTAAATTGCGCCGATGGAGAACTACTCCTACACCTCTTACCCTGAATCCGGCGAGTCCTCTCGCATTCCCGTGTCGATTTTGAAAACACGACCGCATGGGAAGATCTGAATCAAATCCCTAATTACAAGGTCAAATTTATGTATAGTTACAGTGGTAAGATTCACCTAGAACTCACCGTCTTCCAAACCAAAAAAAAAAAAGAGCAGCAGCCGGAGAGTTGGAGAAGACGATTACACCGTCTTCCAAACTTAATTTTTTTGCTTTTTTATTTATTTAATTAAAGTTATATGTCTTGAAATAGAAAGGATGAATTTTTTGCCCAAAAAATAAAATAAAATAATTATTCGAGATCCATTAACGCGCCTAAGGAAAGTGAGCAATACTTTTTTTGCCATGTCAATATTTTGTGTCTAATGTGACATTTTTTGAATAGGTTGAATGTTCAACTGGAACAACCCTAAGTCTAGATGTCTAAGTGAAAAATCTTGACTACCAAAGGTGGCCGCTGATGGGTTTGGCCTATATTAAATTTTACAACTATTAAATATAATATATATGGATTGTATATGTGGTATAATCTTCGGTACGGTATACGGTATCTCGGTATTCTTTTCATAAATACCGTACCGAATATCAAATAATTTTAAAATGCATACCAAATACCGTAATATCGAAATCGCGGTTTCGGTTTCGGTATGGTATTTGGTATATACCGTACCATGCCCACCCCTAGTCCATGCCTCATTTGCTGGGGCTAAACGTAGCTGTTTTTTAGTTGATAATTAATATGCTTGCAGCTTGTATGTATGCACAGCCCATATTATTTTTATTTGTAAAAGAAAATATTTAGTGATCTGAGATTTATGTTCATTGAGACGGCAGACCCCAAGCAAAGTGTTCAGCATTACAAATGCTCTGGACAGTACTGCTTTAAAGGTATTCAATTTGTTTTGACATGGATAAAGGAAGGATCTATTGTTATTTTGCAGTTATGGTGCGAACAATTCTACCAAGCACCATACCACCATCATACAGGGGTGCAACTATTCGTTACCTTTACTATGTTAGAAGTATTTTATCTGGACAATACTTGATAATGGAAAATGGTCACTTCCGCGAAGAGTCTATACGAGATCTTGCGGAGCTGGTTAGTTCCTTGCTATTCTCCACATCATTCATTTATCCTTATCATCTTCATTTGATTTGATTCATATTTTGGCAGCTTCAAAACTTACCCTGCTTCTTTTGCGACATGCTCTTGTAATTGCATGTCTGACTTTTCTGCATCGTTCTCAACATCCAGAGTGCTATTTGGTCATGTGCTAAATTGTTTTACCATTTCTGACATTTCCGATAGCCATACTATTCTACTAATCAGCAACTTGTCAATCTTGGATTTATTAAGAATGCAACTATGTTACTGTGTGTTTGATGGTCATTGTGCATTTTATTCAGTCTCTTTTACCTTCGGTAATTAAGAATGGAATTAAGAGAAGGTGTTCATACCTTTGAGTTTCTCTTTCATTGGTATGCAAATCAATGACTAGAAAATTCCTATTCCATTGCGAAAAAAGAAAAGGAAGACCACTGCCCAACTGAATTACAAATAATACATATAATCATTTAAATTGATTCCTTACTATGTATCCCTTGCCAAAACTATAAAGAGAAAAACACTACGTCTCCCACCTTTTTCTCTAATTATTCTTTTTCGGAGAAAAAAGAGGAATTCGATAAATCTATATCCCTCTTGCGAAAGATGCTAAGGCTTGAGGTTTTAGTATTAGTACAAATGGGCATAAGGGTTTTTTTTTTCTGCTTTTGGATTCTAATATTTCCTGTATCACTATCCATGCAGGAAACGAGAGTACCACTTCAATTATGGGTAACTCAGAAGAGTAATGGCCTGCAAAGTGAAGAAGGTCGCAGTAGTGGTACTATTTTCTTGTTTTAAACCCTTAAACTCATTCCTATTCTCTGGTTCATGATTTAGCTGTTGAATTTTGCATGAATTCAAGTTTAAAATCATGATGTGGTCGTTGTTTCTTGGCAAGATATGTTCAGTAACATGGGAATACTAGGGGTGGCGGCCAAGATAGTTACATGAAAACAAAGTCGGAAAATTTGGTTCTTTGAGGAACCTCAATATACCAATATATTCTTGCACACATGGTTACCACATTATATTGAAGTTTTAAAATCCTACTATACTTGTTGTATTATATGATACTTTTTAGAAATCTTTTGATCTGGCGGAACTTTCTTTTCCCGTGACCAGTCAGAGTTCTACGGTGGTACCAAGTCAAATGATGTACGACTACGATTACTTTGCATTACCTAATATGATATGCTGAACTAATCACTTTTAAATGGCTTACTTTGCATTACCTAATATGATATGCTGAACTAATCACTTTTAAATGGCTTACTTTGCATTACCTAATATGATATGCTGAACTAATCACTTTTAAATAGCTATGTATATGTTTATTGTTCTGTTCTTTCTTGGCTTCTCAGTTCTGAAAATTCCACCCTAATTATGTTTTTCCGAAATACTTATTTTTACTTTAATCAGTGGCATGATCACATTGTGCTTTTCGATTTAACAGGGATTGTTCCTGCTTCAACTCTGCCTTTGGATGTTTACTGGAAAGAGATGGATGCAGATTCTGACTGGGTAAACCACGCCGTTGCCAGTTTTACTTATTATTCAGTAGGCTTCTCGTGATAAAAGAAAGAATCATCGACTGTATTAAGATTCACTAGAATCTGAAAGAATAAAAGCGACGACTCCATCCCAAACTAATAGAAGATAATATTCTAGTGAATATTACAACGACAGCAACAACTCCATCCCAAACTGTTTCCAAGGAATACTAGACCTGAATCTTTTTAATCCTTTTTTATTACTCTCCTCCTTTCCGATATGACAACTAAACTTGAAAAGCTTAATGTCCCTTCCCACACCATTGCTTGCCAACCTAAGGCGAATGTTTACTTTCAGTGTAACTTTCCAACTCCAAATGTTGAAGACCAAAATACCCTTCTATTTTCCTAAGGCAATGAGGTTTGTGAGTGAAGAAGAGGATTTTTCAATTCTTCTCCTTTTCTTTTTATCTATAAATAATAAAATATGATTTTTATTAAAATTGATTAATAATACAGAGCAGAGGACCGTGTCACGCTAGAATAAATAAATTACTGTATGGAGCTCTCCAGTATTGTTATTTGACTGTGAGCTTTTATCAAATTTTCTTGCACTGTCTAAACGTCAACCAAATTGTCTGGACTAGATCCCCTCGATGCCATGGGCCCTCTAGAAATGATATCAAAATGTTTGTGACCATGAGAATTCAAACAAAGGCTTGATTTTTTCATCATAAATGTCCCAAAATAGTAGTCAACAAATCTCTAGAAGTAGAACTACTTACCTTTTGTTAGCCATCATCATTTAGGAATGGAGCAAGGTCTGATCTGACAGCAAGAAATGTAAGAAGAGAGATGAAAGATTGTACCCATCATGTTTGTGGACTTTCAATTTCCTGGAGAATTCGGGATCTTGATATCCTTGTATGACATGGATTTATACTAGGAAGAACAGATAGGAGAATCTATCGTCTTCAACTTTGTACTTGCCAAGAGAAACAATGTCAAGATTCTAGACTAGCAGATCCCTCTTTAATTTCTTCAACTTTGTCTATTCCCTCCCTTTATTTTTCTTCTGCCACTTCTTGTTATCTGTTTCTTTTTCCCTGGTAGGATTGGTTATGCCAATGCAGTAACTATTAGTTATTGTAGAATAATGAAAACGATGATGACAACAGTGAGCTTACCTGGAGAGAACATGTTTAGTTGTTGACATGATTTTTTGTGTTATGCAGGCTAAAATAAATGAAACTTTTGATGGTGTGGAGGAAGGATATGAGAGTTCAAGGGATGAAGTTTCATCGGTTTCCTCCTATAATCCCATGAAAGATAATTTACACCGAACATTTGGAAGTTCATTATCCTTGCGGTCTTCCTTGGCAAGGTCTTCAAGCAAAGATCTTCCATATCTTGAAGGACGGTCAAGCATATCTTCACAAATGGCACTTCCACAGATAGCTGTAGCTGATATCTTGTATGATTCTAATGGGGGTAAGACGAACACAAACATGTCTACATACATATGATGCGGCATTATCATTGAAATAGTTTCAGAGAATAATACTAGTCTCAGAAAACTTATCTGTTTTCATGGTTCAATGGATTAACGTTTCGACTAGACAGGCTTTCGTTGTTTCGCTGCTCTCTCTTCTCCAATGAAAATGTTACAGTGCCTCTTAATCAAGCCACTTTTATTTTATTCTAACCAAACAAGAGCTGAGGGTTTTATTTTATCCTTCCAGCAGATGGTTTGTCCCCAAGTCAACAGCTGAAAAGTACGAAGTCCTCTTCCAAATATGATGATTCGACAGCACCTTCTGTCTCAGGCATGGGTGAATCTGGAGCATGTAAATCGAGCTTGCACTTCTATATATCTAATTAGTATTTGTTCCCTCCATATATTCCAACTGATGATTTGTTAACAAAAGATCCTTCATGATAATCGGTCGCCAACATTTTCTGCAGCAGAAGGGTTTATTCGAGGGAGATCTTACAATATCAGACTGGATGACCAAGTGCTTCTAAGATTTTCTCCAAAAAATTCCGAGTCGACGTATTACTTCAGTGATATGGTAATTGTATTATTCAGTGTATTGACCCTTCCATATTAGTGTTATTACCAATGCCTATTTTCACCCGACTGAACTTATACCTTCAATTTTTTTTTTTTGGATGACAACCTTCAATTTATATTTTGGTGACAGATAGGTGGAACCCTGACCTTTTTTCATGAAGAGGGTTCTAGAAGATGCCTTGAGGTAGTCCTATATATCAAAATTCATGTTTGTAATAAGCCTTAGACATGTGGTTTATTTATTAATTTATGCTTTCTGGAGTTTACTGGTCCTTTTGTTGCCTTCTAGCTTTCAATAACACTGGAGATGACCGAGACTATAAGCCGACGCTTTGTACATCCTTCAAGGAGACATGCTCCTTCTATTACTAAGGTATTCTTTAAGTGATACCAGTAATATACCTGTTGATGATTCTTCACAACTCTTTGAATTTGACAAAGCAAAAGTGTTTTGACGGATTTTCTTATAAGAGGAAAAACACTTGAGCCCCTTTATTTGGTGATTAGTCACCAAGGTGTTTTGAATTATTCAGGTTCACAGTGATCATCACGAGGTGGTTGCTGATTTAATTCAGACAAGCTTCCTTTTTTCTATTCCGATGGACGGACCTATGTCTTTTTCCACTCATTATGTCTCCATACAATGGGCTCTTCGATTTGAATTCTTTACCACTCCCAAGAATGTTGACTGGTCAAGGTATGTCTTTGCTCATGTCACAAGAATGTTTTGCTGGATTGATTGCTTAATTCATTGATCAAATACTTTGGAGGAGTTTTCTTTAAGAGGGTGCAAAAAAAGAGTAAAGCACATTACAGGGAAAAGTATCATACAAAAGAGGCTTGCAGACTAACTAAAAAGCTGGGAAAGATCTCCCGCAATCAAAATGGTCTAGAAGTACATCAGCTACTACAATGGCTTCTTTATTTCCACCAAACACGAGGGATTTAAGAAATTTTGACAGTGATTTTGTGCTTTCGATTCAACCTTTTATTTCTCACACCTAGGAATCCACAAACAATACATAAGCTGTTGAAGAGAACTGCAGACAATTAATTACGTACTAGTGATCTCCATTTTTGTCCAGGCATATCATCAAGAAGCTAAGGGCTCAACTGTACATGGCATAACCCTTCGGAATAAACATATGCCAAATTCGCTAGGACACTTACATGGAGAAGATGATTCTATCACTTCTTTGTTCCAACTTAAGTGGCACTGACCGGCCAATCTTTTACCTCTGTTCTTAATATCATTTGGGGTAATGCTTCATGAATGACTACCCTAATAGAAAGATGATCATGATGAATGATGATGCTCTCCATCTAATCACAATTGTCGTAGGATACTCAGCATTGCTATGATGAGTCTTAAGATAGAAACCTTTAACTAGAAATACTCTCTCGTTAGCAGTATCTAATTTTTCCTGTTAGTACCACTTCCATCAAAGTGGATAATCAAAAGACACCTTGAGATTCGTCATGATTAAACTTCCAATCTGTATTTCAGTGTGGGAACTCTCTTGACACAGTTATTTCTAGTGAATCGTCAAAGGTTGAAGCATGCCCTTGGTTTGCTTCACGTGGATATAGTTGATTCAATTGTAAAGAAAATATGGTAATGAAAGGAACTTTATGTTCTGATCAAATTTCACCATAGTTGTAATCTTGATGCTCTCTTCTCCCCTTAATCGTTTGGCATGTCCTGATGTATACGTGCAATGCCGATCTGATTCTGTTTGTAGATTTGCCTTTGTAATTTGGTATTTCTTCCTCGAATTGACTAGATTCACAAAATTTATCCCCTCTTTGTTTCTGAAAGTACTTCATGCATATGATGTATCAGATATGAGCATCCTCTTTTGGTAGAGGGTAGAGAGAAATGTGAGTGGGTACTTCCAATAACTGTGCATGCACCTCCAGGAGGAGCTGCTGCAGCTCAGACAAGAAATGACAGGTCATTCTCTTTGGAACCCCTATGGGTCCATACATAAAGGTAAATGGAGCTTTCATCTTTTAATCTAGCTGTTTTAACTTCCGATTGATGTATGTACTTTGTGAGATGTTTGTTCTAGGTTTCTCTTTTCCATTCTCTGATGTATGCATTGACTCATATTCACCTGCAAAGAAAAAGTTCTAGTTGTTTTACAACTTTAAGATATGATCTAGACATAGTCAAGGTCTTTGGTGCCAACATTATAACTGTTCCGATGGTGCGATGAATGCACCATTATTTTTTATTATTGTGTTCACACTTTCTTTGTGCATTTTACCTCGAGGTCACGGGTTCAAACCGTAGAAACAGCCTCTTGCAGAAATGCAAGGTAAGGTTGCGTACAATAGACCCTAGTGGTCCGGCCCCTCCCCGGACCCCGTGCATAGCGGGAGCTTAGTGCACTGGGTGATGAAATTTCTTTGTGCATTTTACACTTATATATAGGCCAGTGCATTTGAATCAAGTGAGAAATACACGATATGAATAAGTTCTCTCCATTTTCTCCTGTCTCTCCTCCAAATTAACAATTTAACATATCTCATACTAGGTTAGAGGTGGCTAATGTTAGACTACAGTTGAACTAATGAAGAATGCATTGTTTTGGCTGATCTCATTAGAGAAAGGGACGTTATATTATATCTGGAGATGTGGGATTCACTTGATTAACTTTAGCCATATTTTGGGTCATATCTTCTACAAACAATTAATGTTAAAACGCTTTTCCCTTCGAGTCTTGTAGGTATACACATTGCGAGAAGTTAAAATGCACGGCTCCCTTACTGTTGAGATATCTCACTGTACTGAGCTAGAAATCAACTTGGAGCTTGCCTGCCAGGTTCTGATTTCAGAAAGGATGAGTAGTAACTGTGTTTCAGTATTATTGTATTTTAGCCATCAGTCGATATTTTTCTCCGTTCCAATCTTTGGCGTTTGGTCATGTTATCCTTTATATCATTTTTTATATGATTAGAAATATATTTCGCCTTTTGTTATAGAGAACATTTTGTTTCGGGGATCATTACGTTGAATTTTCATTATGTATATGATTAGAAACGTCTAGTGAGGTATGATAATATTGGAAATGCGATAACAAATTGTTATGGCAAACAGTACAATTAAATTTTTCATTCATGGATTAGCATGTGATGTTTCAAAATCTCTCGTGTAGCCACTTTATTGTTCTAACCAAGAATTCTATACTTGGGATAGGAAGATAACTTCTTTCAAAATTTCCTTGGCTAGTTGGCTTCTAGCTAGAAGTTATCACTAAGTTCTTTTTCCTTCTAGGAAACTCAAATCTTAAGAGAACTTGAGTTTACACAGAAACTCTTTATGTTTTTTTTTTTTTAATTGATAATGAGTTTCCATGGAAACTACTAATTCATTTTGCTTTCTTGTTTCCTACATGCAAATGGAGCAAAATGGTTTGGTTGAAGTGAAGATACCAAACTGCGCTAATCAGATTGTGAATATCACAATTTTGCAGGAACATTTTTATTAAATTGAATCAACTTTATTGGAACGAACAGCTAGAACAAACATCTCACGAAGAGGCGTTTTAATAGAAGTACATATATATATATATATATATAGAGAGAGAGAGAGAGAGAGAGAGAGATCTTTATTGAGATATAAAAGGATGAGATATTTTAACTAAAGAAATATAATTTCCAAGTTCATAATTTTCTTTATGGACAGCAAAACATTATACAACAACTAACAACATCATATGCAATTTTTTTTACTTTTTGTTTTTAGCCCTTAGTGTTCCATACCTACTTTTGGATTATATGGATTCAAAGAAATTTTCATTCCACTCATTGAGGCTTTAATATTTTAACTTCCATTTTGATGAAATTATTTAATTCAAATCAAATTTGGAACTTTTAATTTGACATTATAAATAACTTATGTATCTAATTTTTGAAGTTATTTAGTTCTAAATAAATAATCTATACATAGTTAATGAACTTTTAAGACAAATACATAATTTAATTTTAAAATCTTGTTTATTTAAGCGGACGATGTTATATTATAATGGAAGCAAAAAACATTATAATTGCCTTCTCTTAATCTAGAGAGGTACGATTAGTTTTTAGGGTTCCAACATGGATATGGAAAAAAAATCTTTGGAGGAAGCGCTTCCCCCTAAAAGTGATTATATTCCCCAAATAGGCGATGCAATGCAATTATCACAACCTTTTGGATTAATTGCTTTAAAGAAAGGCTCAAATGCGAATATCGAGCACCAATCAGAAAATCAAATAACGTGAAAAATGAGGTAGGAGGTTCGATAGCTTTTGAAAAGTAGACTTTAAAAACAAAAACAAAAAAATTGACTTAAATAAATAAGATTAGGACCTAAAAGTAATTAATTAAAAAGTTTTAAAAAAATTTGAAAATTATTGTGAGGACTACAAAAGTCCCCAGATTCGATAGACTTTTTAAAAGAGACTTTAAAAACAAAAAAATAATTTCAAAAAATTGACTTAAATAAATAAGATTAGGACATAAAAGTAATTAATTAAAAAATTTAAAAAAATTGGGAAATTATTGTGAGGACTACAAAAGTCCTCACATTGGCTCTTATATAATATAGTAATATATACATATAAAATCTTTATTGTCGAGCCTGTATATAAATATTAATAGAGCAACGGCTCTTTTAGAAACTATAATATTGCAGCTAATAACAGTTGAAATCGCGATTACACTCATAACTTGATTTATTTGAAATGAAATTTGGATGAGATTAGATCCACTTCAACACAATAATTTCGAATGATTTGACGAACTTCTATTAAAACGATTTTATGTTTTCCAAGACTTCATAATTTTCTTTATGGACAGCAAAAAACATTACAATTGCCTTCTAATTCCTTCTCATATCTAGAGAGGTAAAAACTTCCTAAGATGCGATATATTTTCTTTTTTGTTTTTAGCCTAGTGTTCCATACCTACTTTTGGATCCGATTAATTTGGATTCCCGTTAAGAATTTCCATTTGGAGTTAAATCGCTTCTTACTAAAGGTGATTATATTCCTGAATTCAAACGTGAAACCTCTAATTGAGGATGATGGATACTTATCATCATATCACAACCTTTTGTGGTATATGCTACTTGCTTTAAAGAAAGTAATGTCCACCAATGTTGTAACCCTACAACTCTACAAGTAGTGAAACTACACGTCTTCTATGACATACAAGCAAACGGAATACAAGAACAAAATTTGCTCATCACTTCAAATGACACTCAACCTTGTCAAACCATAACTATCAAAGGTCAAAATCACTTCAATTCCAAGGGTTGCCTACAATTTCCGCTCATGGTTTATCCCAGTTACCTACAGAATAATTCTGTGTTATTTTCTTCTTGGTCCAAACACTGTTGGTTTATCATATCTTGAAAGTATTCCAAACACAAAACTAACACAAAAATAAAACAAAACACGAGTAGAATTAATAAAACGAAACAACTTCTAGATGATAATACTTTATTCATAGTTAAAAAAGATGGGATTTAAGGCACGCAATTGTTTATCTTTTCACATTCTGACTAAGCACTAACACTAATTTTCTGTCTTAACACAGGGAGTCGAGGATATCTCTCGTTTCTTGGATTACATAAGGAAAGAGGAGTCCTCTTGGATAGAAGATTTTTCCTTTCACTTCCTTTTGTTTTAATCGCCTTAGTCGTTGACTTAGACCTCGCTGAAATCATGTACATCCCTTAGTGAATTGATTCAAGCATAAATCAGAACTGACATTTTTCATTTTCTTTTAGAAAATAGAACGTATTATTGGTTGTGGCATTCATTAAAGATCAAAAGTTGACATTTGATGTATTGAATGTAAAGGACCAGCTCTTTACTGGTAAACAAATCAAACAAGTCACAACTCACAAGCCACAACCCTCATGTACAATTCAAGCGAGAATTAAAATTAAGCAGTACTCCCGCCGGATAAAAAAAAGTGTCCACTTAACCTTTATTGTTTGGTTAAAAAAGAGTATTTACTTATCAATTCAAGAAAGATCTAACCTTATTTTTTCAGATTTGTCCTTGTTAAGGGACCAAATCTTTATCTATTTAATTAGAGGCATTTTAGTCAAATCACTTATTTTTATATAGGAATTAGTATTTTCTTAAGACTTGTGTAAAATACTAAGGGGACACTCTTTTTTATCCATAGGGAGTACAAACTTTTATAGATGTTTATATGAATTCATTTGTCGATGAAGTTTATAACTTAGTTCCGGCCACAACTAACAAAATGCATATTCTTAATATCATAAAATATCCGATTAAACGAAGAAAAAACAAAAGGAACTTCAAATATAGTTATATTAGTGAGAGCTTAGTAAGTCTACGTAAATAAATTGGTTCCCCGCCAATTCTACAACTGTAGCGTTTATAAACTTTCTTTATCATTTGAATATGCTATTTTTGGGTTAATGTAGAGGAAATAGGGTCATATAATTACTCCCTCCGTCTCAATTTATATGAGTGTTGCTCTATTTGAGAAGTCAAACAGTTCTTTCTTTGACTACAGTTTTCTTCTATTCTTTTCATATATTACAAATTATTAATTATGCAGAGTTAAAGCACTTTTATTTAGTTCCGAAATTCGTAAATTTATTATAAAATACTCCAAGAATCTATATTTAAAATTGAGTCAAACAATGAGTTATTTGACTCCCCAAAAAGGTTAACCCTCGTATAGACCAGGACAGAAGGAGTATGTTTTTTTTTTTTTTTCTCCGCACCTAATTGAATTCAAGACAAGTTATTACAAATACGGCGCATTATATTGAACCAGCAAGCAGAGTGCGCCTATAACCAAAAAAAAAAAAAAAAAAAAAAAAAAGAAGATTGGACCAAAGCTAAAAAGTCAATTTTTTTATTGACCAGTAGAACTGCTGACCTGTTAATACATTTGCCTTTGACAGCAATCTCACTTCATCCATGTAAAAGCCAATCTATATTTCTCCTTTCTGCAATCAATCCCTCATTACAATATTACTATATTTTATTCAAATCAATTCAATCCCCATTCTAAAACCAACAATCAGATCACTGTTCACCATATCTCCATTACAACTTCTGCAAAAAAAAAAAAAAAAAAACTACAAAATCTTGGGTAATAAAGCTTTTTTTGAGGACACAAATTGAAGCTTCAAGAATCACTCTTTCAGGTCAATTTCTGTTTAAAGATATAAAATTTGATTTGGGTATTCTTTAAATCTGAGTTTTATATATTTATTCAATTTTTTTGGTGATTCTTTTGTGTTTGAAAGATTAATTATGTGTAAAAAATGCAGCTTTGATGTAGTTGTTAATCAATAGTGCTGAAATAATTCCTAGTTTTTGTCTTCATTGGTCTGTTTCTGAAGATTTTTTGATAAAATTTGTGATGTTTTCTAATTGTTTGAGAAATTGGTGATGTGATCTGAATTATGGGTATGATGATAAAGCTTAGTCATCATGAGTAATAAAGTCTAAAATGGGGAGTTAATATTGTGAAACATCATTTTCTGGCTTCTGAGCATTCAGGTTCAATATACCAAATAATTAGTATGTGATAGAACGACCTTGTTTTCCACACAGATAATGGATACAACAATATCACTTGTTACAAATAAGTTGA
Organism: Lycium ferocissimum; assembly: GCF_029784015.1. Classification (NCBI taxonomy): domain Eukaryota; kingdom Viridiplantae; phylum Streptophyta; class Magnoliopsida; order Solanales; family Solanaceae; genus Lycium; species Lycium ferocissimum. The sequence continues at coordinate 50,032,114 of NC_081351.1, forward strand.
GAGATGCATCTGATTGGGTGACATGGATATCTGAGGCTCCGTTTGCAAGAGCTGTGGTGTTTGGAGTTAACATTGGAGGTATTTTCCACATCCATAAAATAGATATTGCTGTTAAACTCTGAGAAGACATATGCTTTTGCCTCTTGATCCTGCAGGGCATCTATTTGTGGAAGGTCTTCTCCTGGTGGTCATCCTTTTCCTACTGTCTCAGAAGAGTTACAAACCACCCAAAAGACCATTGACAAAGAAGGTTTGTCAGAATCGCATCTCCGGTTCTATGTTTGTTTCTTGCTTTATTCTGTTAGTCCATCTTTTGTTCCTTCTCACTCTCTTTAATTTTCTCCTACTTGTAATGCCGCGGTTTGTTCGATTTTCTCATTCATATGAACAGAGTCGCCTCCATGTTCAAGGTCCACTCGGTATTTCATTCTAGTACATTGCTCTTTCTCATTTCCAAGATGATATACTAAAAAGGAAAAAAGAGTGCGGGAGAGATTTATTGTATTATAATACGCTCCCATCTTCCAGTTTCTGATTTGTGTAGTTAAATGATTGTCTTATCGGAAAGTGATCAAGGCAGGAATCCAAAATTGAAGACCCGGTCTTCTCTTTAAAGTTGGGAAAGTCCTATGCTTTAGGCCACAAAAGATAATAAAAGAAGTAACTTAAAATAAACTTACATTCTTAGAAGAATAGCATAATCTTCTTAAAAGCTGCTGCATTAACTCTCTCTCAAAGTAGAGCTCCTCCAACTTAAATATGTCCAACTCTTATTTTTCTAGTATGTTGTAGATTCCTCCATGTTCTATATCTAAACTGCAAGGTGCTTGGGAAAATAAACCTTGAACTTGTAAATTAAAGAGCTCCGACTTTCTATTTGTTTTTACAAATATTTATCTTGACCATTGTATAGTGATTGGTGTCATCTGGTGCTAATATAATTTCCATGTTTTCATGTTCATAGCTAGGAGGTAGGCTTCTTATTTACAAGTATAAAAGTCTTTCCTTTGCATCATGTACATTATTATTAATGCTGGGTCCTTCCGTACTTTATGTATTTGATAAATGGAGGAGATATGGATATTTATTTGCTTTGGTGATTGTTAAAAAAAAAAAAAAATGTCATTGTTTGTAGCTTGTCAGCATTTGTTTGTAAGTTTGTTGCAATGTTGTCTATCTTCTATGCAGCATGCTGCTTGAATACATTCAAGCTGATGAACGTGTGTGCTCTGGTTTTTAGGAAATAGATGAACTATGTGATGAATGGGTCCCAGAACCTCTTATTCCCACCATTACAGATGAGATGAAATTGGAGCCTCCAGTACTTGAAAGGTGGAGATACTCTTTCTTCATTTGAAATGCGAAAGCATATACCTCCTTGTTAGATTCTATTGTCACTATTCTGCATTTTGTCACCTCATTTGTCTAATTATGTCTTTTACCACTGTAAGATTCTATTCTCGCTTAAGTGGGAAGAAAACAGCCAAAAATACGGGAACTAATTCAAATGCCATGCCGCTGTAGACTGTGGGAGCCACCTCTAGGGGCCTCCTGTAGAATCTCTTTTTCTTATGCTCTGATGATCCTGAACTGGCCCAAACAAATACGTTTGAACTTCCAGGGGGAATTGGAATTGATTTAAGGCTTTGGTTCCTCCTATTAAGGATTTGGGCTTAAAACATTTTAGGTTAAAGAGGATGAGACACAACGGGGTGACAAAGGATGGGACTCAATGATTTGATTGGGAATTTAAAAGCTGTTGACACTAAAAAAGAGCCACTGAACCTGCAGCTCACAAGAGGAGAAAACATCTAGATAAGCGCTAATTGCGTAATACATATACCTAAGCCGTTTTGCGGTTTAAGAATTGAAAAAGAAAATATATGGAAGTTTGGCTTCTTTCTTTTATTTTTTTTTAATTTTTTATGAAGTAAGGAAATTTCATTTAAGGAATCAAGAAGATGCAAGTACTACAAAGAAAGAGTGCATAAAGACAAGGTCAGCCCTAGATACAAAAGAAACTAACCAAAGCTAAGGAGCTGACGAAGTCCAAAAAGTATAGCTTATTTCAAAGACCCCCCCCCCCCCCTCTCCCCGCCATATTTCTATTTACTTGAGTTCTCTCATTTGTCTGATTGCTAACAAGTTTTATTAATGCAGCGCTGCAGGTCCTCATACAACTGTTAATGGCAAGGAAGTAGTAAATTTTACTTCAGCCAATTACCTCGGATTATTAGGAAATGAAAAGTTACTTGTAAGAAACCCTTCTCTCGAATATTTTGAATCGTAACCTATATTCTGGTGCTTAATTGTGAAGTCTATAATTACCTAATGTCATATATCAGGAGACATGCACCAGGGCATTGGAGAAATATGGTGTAGGTTCTTGTGGTCCTCGTGGATTCTATGGAACAATTGGTATAATATGATAATCATCATTAGGGATTTAGTTAATTTTCTTCTGGTGTACTTGCTACCTTCCACTTTCTCTTTTGGAAGGCCCAATCTTATCATTCTTTATTTCATGCAGATGTTCACCTTGATTGTGAAGCCAGGATAGCTAAGTTTCTTGGAACTCCTGATTCTATACTCTACTCTTATGGACTTTCTACCATGTTCAGTGCAATTCCAGCATTTGCCAAGAAGGGAGATGTCATTGTTGCGTAAGTTAATTCATTCGTGCACGTTGATCATTTATATTATTTTTTTCAACTGAACCAGGCTGTAGAAAAGTTATTTTCTGAATGGATCCTTATACAGGATGAAGTATCTTTTCTAGGGTAGGAATAATTATGAAGAAACCATGCTGTAGAACAAAATTCAACACGGCTGTTTTATCCTTAGACTTCTAAAAGGAAAAAAAAAAAAAAAAAACTTAAGCTGATGTTCATTTACGAACTTTATTCAGTAAGAATCTTCCTCCACTTTTGTAATCAGATTTCTTTGTGCCATGTTTAGCATCAGAAATTGGATTATAATAATAAGCTGCTCACCGGTACATCTCCTGATAATTTTATGTTAACTGTAACAAACAAAACTATACCCACTAATAGATATTGCGTCCGCAAGATTTTTTAGTTGTACATGGCTTCTATATACATATTAGAGTTTCATGAATTAGTTCTCATTTTCAACCATGTGTTTTGCCTGCATAGGGATGAAGGTGTCCACTGGGGAATTCAAAATGGCCTTCAGCTCTCTAGAAGTACCATCATATATTTTAAGCATAACAATATGGAGTCCTTACGAAATACTTTGGAGAAAGTTATGCAAGAAAATAAACAAGCTAAGAAGCTACGGCGATATATTGTTGTTGAAGCTGTGTATCAGGTACCTTCTGTTTTATTAACAGGATTTTATTTAATTGTCAAAGCTGTATGTCGTAGCACTGCGATAAGTTGCATCCAATTTAGGCTTGCAGAGGGGGACTCAATATTTCACTGGGATTAAAAGATATAAGCAAGGTTGATTAACTGTATATGGCACTTAAACTTTTTGCTAGGGCCTTGGTGACTTGTCATGATCCAGAAAGTTCTGAAACCTATGACTGTGTTTTGGTTTTGTTTGCCATTTCAAGAGATTATTCTAAAAGAGCATGAGCTAAAATATAATTCTTCAATTTATTGCAAACTCCCTATCCCCCCATATCTAGGCCCCTCCTTAGTGGGGGAAGCGGCAGAGTTGGCTTGGCTGTTTTTTAAATTGGGATAAGTTTGGATTTATCTTGTTAATGAGAAAATGAAAAGGAAAGAAAAAAGACAAGAAAATGTGCAGGTTTCTATTTGTTGTTTTACTTGTTAATACACAAGCACCCAGATTCTCTGAGAGGATTATTCTGTAATTTCGTTTGTTTCTACAACTGCTAGAATTCTGGTCAAATCGCTCCACTAGATGAAATCATCAAACTGAAGGAAGAATACAGATTCCGGGTATTGTTGGATGAAAGCAATTCCTTGGGTGTGCTTGGCAGCTCTGGTAAAGGTCTAACAGAATATTACAATGTTCCGGTACGTCATTGATAGCCATCTTCTATTATTATGGATTGTATTTTTGGTGTATAGCCTTAATGAGGTTATCACGTTGCAGGTCGATAAGATAGATATCATTACTGCCGCCATGGGGCATGCATTGGCCACTGAAGGAGGATTTTGCACTGGGAGTACAAGAGTCATTGAACACCAGGTATTAAAATGTCACTTTCCTTTCTCTCCAAAAAATGCCATGTTTAATCTTAATAATCTTGTGGCTATCTCCTGTTTACTGTTTCCCAGTTAAGCCTTCTTGATGGTGTTTTTTGTTTGGCAGCGTCTCAGTAGCTCTGGTTATGTGTTTTCTGCTTCTTTGCCTCCATATCTGGCGAGTGCCGCAATCAAAGCTTTTGATATCCTGGAAGAAAATCCTGATCTTATCACAAAATTGAGGGAAAACATTAATATACTGTTTAAAGGTATTTACCTTACGGCAGCACCTTCTTCCACACCCCCCCCCCCTTCTCTTTCCGTGCCATGTCAATGGCTGTGAAAAGATATCAACTTTATTACCTGGTATGGTTGCAGGTCTACAAGATATTCAAGGGATGGAAATAGTGAGTGATCCCCTCTCTCCCATAGTTTTTCTTAGACTAAAGAAGTCCACAGGTTCTTCAAAGAGTGACCTAAAACTGCTCGAAGATATCGCGGATCGTGTAAGAAGTCATCTGAGTGTATCTGTAATTTCTTCTTATTCTGCACTCTCATACACATCATAATTAATAATCCTCGACTCCACAAAATATTGCGGTTGCAGGTCTTGAAGGAAGATTCTGTTTTTGTTGTCACTTCAAAGAGATCAACACTTGATAAATGTAATTTGCCAGTTGGGCTTCGATTGTTTGTCTCAGCAGGGCACTCAAAATCCGATATGGAGAAAGCTAGTGAATCATTGAAGAGAGTCGCAGCTTTATTATTGACAGATCAGAGCTAGCAGAAGGAGGTTCATCATCTTTAAAGTTTACTGAGATGTGGTGAAATAGGTTCATGGTAAAATATTAAAGATTCTTTTTTTCACTTTGTTGTTCATTTGTGTTTGCATGTCAACTTATATTAGATAGATCAAGATTTACTTCTTGAGGTTGCCATGCTGCAAAGGCCACAAGGCCAGAGAAGTCAGCTCTCTTGATTAATGTTGTGCTTTATGTAGCTGTGTTAATCTTCTTTCTTTCCTTTTTCCCCTTCTTCTTATTGATTATAAAGAAAATAGAAGAGGATAGTATGGTTGGATCTTGTAGTTTGACTGTATAGACATGTTATTTCTTATTGTGGTGTTAAGTTTTACAGTACCTTCTTAGTGTGAAAGTGACAAAGCACAATATGTTGAGCTTTGAGCTGAACATAGGGTAATGTGGATTAACTATGTTATATCCTATAGAGGAATAAAGGGCTAATATCTTGGAAATATTTGAGTAAATATTAATCTGGGCTTTCTCCCAGCATAGGAAATTTCGGAAATTGATTTATTTTTTAGGAATATTTTTAGGAAAAATATTTTCTGTTTGGTCGGAGAATATTAGCAAATTTTATAGTGTTTTGATGAGATGTTTGGGTATTAGCTTGAAAATAATGTCTAAATGTGTGTTGGGGGCGATGGCATGTAATTAATAATTGAGATAGTTATGAATGAAAATAATTTTGCCTAAGGTTGTGAGGAAAACGTTTTTTAGAAAATATTTTTCAATTTTTTCATATTTGAATGATTGAATTATTTTGGATAACATTTTCTCTAGAACATGTTCCTTAAAAATTAGGAAAATGACTTTCCTAATAGACATAGTGAAAACAAGTTTAATAAGTGACATTTCAAGATCATTGCAACCCCACCCCCGCCGCCCCAACATAGTGTTTTTCCCAGATAACATATAAATGCTTTTGGGATAATATGTTTTGTTTACTTACCAAATATTAGAAAATTAGCAACAAAATCACTTATTTTTCAAAAAAATATGTTATGGGAAAACATTTTCTATACCATATACACACCCTATAAGAGTGCACTTTCCGTTCTGCTGGAATATGTTTTCCTCAAAAAGAAATTGCTAGCAAGCAAATACTAGAGCTTATTACAATTCGATCTACCATTCCAAACTCATAGAAACGCCACAATAATTCCGTATATTGAAAACCAGTGAAGTACTTTAGGTTTTCAACTAATATCTACGCCCAATCTTTTTGTCAAATTATTCATATCGTGTACTAAACTATGCTTTGTTGATTTTAATGTTATGCAACGTGTCTTCTTAATACATATATGTGTTCGACGTGATGTTATTTTGAAGGAAATTTGATTGACTCTTCATTTCATGTCATTGTCTAGTATTCTATAAGTTGCTAATTTAGGTTTAGATTTTTTTTATTTTTTTTTTACGCCCATTTTACGTGAAATAGATTAAGAAATTAGATGCACCCTAATTAAATGATTTAAATTTAATCAGTTTCATAATCTAAACCAGGCATTATGAGTTATGACTTCGATTTAGCCTCTATAGAAACTTAACAAGAATGTTGCATCATTGTTAATTTTCCCTAAGAAATGACTAAAGAGTAGAGTTTGACCAAAAGACATAAATCTACTTGTCTTTATTAAATAAATCTACTTGACTTTATTAAATTAAAATTTTATGTGAATAGCTAAGAAATTTTTTGTATAACTCGTACACTAAGAGCCTGTTTGGATGGGCTTATTTTAAGCAAATTATAATAAGTCAAACAACTTATGTTCGCTTTAGATAAGTTAAGTCAAACGCTCAATTATTTTTTTGAGCTTATTTTAAGACAAAATGACTTTAAACCGACCAACCAAACACTCAAAAAAGCTGAAAACAGCTTATAATCAACTTATAAGCCAGTCCAAACGGGCTCTAAATTAGTCATATCAAACACAATGTGCTCCTAAGAAGAGGGAACACAAGTTTCAGTTTCTTATTTATTTATTTATTACAAGATAGAGATGGCCCGTGCTTTTGAAAGCCGGGAAATATAAAAATTGCAAAAAAATAAAAAGCGATGCGCATAAATTAATATTGAATCAAATAAACAACATAGCATGTTAATTGTCAGATGTTTTTGACATGCATCTATTAAAACACCCACTCATGCATGTTGTATATTCCTGACAAAAATTAGAAGCCATCGCATAGACTCATAAAAGAGTAATGTGTTGCCCGGATGAATTTTACCCCAACCATATCAATTTTATACAAGCTACCAAGAAAAAGAGGAAGTCATAGTGAGAGTTTAGGAACAAAACAAAATGCTAAGAATCCAAGTGCTGGCTTTCTGCTGTACTTTTGCCCTCATCCATCTGTGAAAAGTTTTACACAAGTAGTAATTTAAAATTTCAAAGTAGAAAAGACATTTAAATGACAGATAATTTGAGCAACAAGTAAAGCGGCAAACAAAACAACAAATTCACATCTACAATTAGTCAAGGGGAAAAAAAACTGAAAATCAGTCAACCAAATAAAAATATTAGTGTCCAGCCATAAACAATTGTCACTATATAGTAGGCATAGCATTTCAGTACCCATCTGGAAATAGAAACGCTAACTACTGTAAGCAAAGCAGCAGCATATTAACTAGCTCATTAGAGAGAACATTTCGATAAACTCGACAACTTCACGGCATAAACAATGGACGATTGATATTATAGAAGTAAGTACCCCCGACATTCATTCCTAACAAATCTCCTCAAGAAAAGTCATCTGGATTATGAGTTGTTCCCAAAGTGTCAATAAGTTTCAAATCCTGAAGGGATGATAGCTATTGCTCCTGTACTTCTAACTATGAAAAGAATTTTGGTGAAGTTCGTAAGTTCTACAGAGACTATATAGTAGAGATAAGAATGATATACAATAATATCTAATGGTGTCCTACATTTTCTAAAGCACATCAAACTCTAGCAGGTTTAACAGAGAGTATATTGACTGTTTGAAGGAGAAAGAACGAAATAAGGAGTATAAATAAGATGTTGGATTTAGAGCAGCAAAAAGCCTCTGAAGCACCTCCTTTAATCGAGCGCGCCCACGCACACAAGCACATACGATACATTATATATCTGAATTGGGTGAGCATGTAAGTACATACTATATTTTAATATTTAATATTTCTCCGCTGGTGGATCTCCTCTAAACTGACAACATCTAGATAGCTTGCAACTTAAGAGGTCGCATTAAGATGGAAAAAGCTCTGCATATTGGAGCAGGAGTTTTGGCCACATTATCATCTTCAATCAGTATATTAAAGTAGCACAAGTTTTAATTGGCAGATTAGTAAGTCCTTCAAACTGTAGATGTTTTGTCAAGTAAACCTATTACTGATAAAAAAACAACCAAATAATTCACAAATTACTGTATTAATGATCCAATAAAGAGAAAGTAGCTAGACGTCTGATATAATATAGAAGTTACCAGATTCTATAACTTTAACAACTTCAACAGAAAAATTCATAGAATTTTGTGTTTCAATGACTAAATATGTCTTCCTGTAGGTTGCCCTCCAAATCTAGCCTCTTCTCAAAAGAAACCTTTCAGCCTCATTCTGGCTCTCATCTACAAAGGGAGCATAGGTATAAAAATCATAGCAAAGGTTCTCCAAAGTCAAATTGTCAACTATATAATAATGGGCTTTGTTGTCCACCATTTCTGGTGCTAAATAATCAAGTGTTACACACGTTCGCACGTTATATCATTATATAATCACAAATTTATAATGTTTCATATAGCACTACAGTTTTGTTGCCCGAGAAATAAGCACATTACAGTCATCAAGGGAAAACTGATAGATGCAGAACAACAAGAATAGATATGTAGAACGCCATAAGTGATTGATCTCAATAGACACATGAAATAAGTAAAAAGAGCTTCAGGGCTGATGCAAGTCACACTAAGAAAACATATAAGTTGAAAACCTTACAGAGCTCTATTCTATGTCAAATAACAAAGAACTTTTAACATCCCCAAGCGTAGAGACCATCCAAAATCAGAAATCTTCAAGAGACGCTACATTTGTGTAAGATATTCTCAGAATATCTCATTCTTCTTTTAGATATGTCCTGAATTTCTGAATTAGTTATTAGCAGCAGTAGACTGGGTTGAGTTTCAAATTATATTTTAGGCTGACATGTTAGTCTTACAGTATATTTAGAGGACCAATATAGGGGCATCCTTGTATAGATATAGAATAGCTTGAAATATAGTGTATCAGAAATATTTGCATAAAGGACCGTTAAGCTCCAGCTAGCAGAATCCAAATACTTCCTCAATGTCCTACATCAGTTGTTCCAGCAATAATCTGCTACCAAATTTATTACTGTAGTCCAATTCTTTCAAACTGTCCTCTTGCAAACACGAATAGGTTTAGAATATTTTGTAGGAGTATTTGCAATTTACAATTCACTTTATTATATAAGTTATCTCAAGAGCAACTTCTTCAAATTTCTTAGCCTTGTTAATAGCATAAAGAACTTTAGAAAGCACTCCAGCAGTCTGATGTGCTTTGCCAAGCTAGATCCTGAGTACCACTCTGCTTCTACCCAAGAAGCAAGGCTCGATGCAATTTACCAAAAGACCGCAATTTCATTGACAAAGCTTCTACAAAAGGATTCAAAAGAAAAGCTTGGGTTTCCTTTTAGACGTTCAGTGACAAAAAGAAATTTCTTGGAAATATTAATTCCCCTCATGGGAGAACATGTCCGAAAGCTATTACATGCTTATGAAACCAGTAATAATTACTTCTTGTTATTGTGAAAAGAAAGTATTTTTAATTTCTTGCTACCTTGTTCTGATAATATATTAGGTAATTTGATTTGTTTCTGAGCACCAATTTCACTCTCAACGGCACAATTGAAGAACATATTTTCAGACTCAAAATACCAATTTACAAAACCGAAATTAAAAACAAAAAATATGCACCTAGTGACCTAGATACCTATTTTCAACACACCTGAAAGAGAGGAGAAGCTTAAACTGACATGCATATATAAAATCGACCGACCAGTAATGTGCAATTAAGATAACATACATATTTAGATGCAACAGACAAAGAAAGAAGAAAGAAAATTTACCAGAACTCAATTGTAATTGACGGTAAGACAAATTTGAGCCTAAACTGAGAAAAATTGAGATAGAAACCAACGAACAGAGATCAGGAAAAGGAAAAACAGAACTGAGAAAAAGAGAAGGAGAAAAAACCGCAACTTGAACTGAATGAAAGCCACGTCATGATAGTGCTGGCAAAATTTTAGGCACGTTACAGATAAGATGTAGAATGAAGGACACCTTGCAGCAGATAAAAAGCCGAAAATGCCCTTAAATATGAATTTTATGCCATTAAGCACATTTGTTGAAACCCTCATTTATTATAAAGAGAGAATATGTGACATTTGACAAGTAAACTTTAAAAAAAGAAGACAATTAATATATCAATTTTCATATTCCCCACAAAGGTCTTACATAAAACTTGTGCTCGATATTAGGGGTGTTAAAACTTTTTTAAAAATTGGCCAAACCGTACCTGATCGAACCAACTTTTAGATTTTTTAATGAAATCGTAGGTTTCTAATATTAACTTATAATAGTACCGAATAATGAGAATGGGATTTTCTTGGCATTAAATATGATTTCGTGCATAACGATAATAAGATTATCCATATTGGACATTTTTCTCGTCATGAAATTGAAATGTTTAGTCTGACAGAAAATAGCTAGAGAGCAATTGAAAGTCTTATTTTTAAACCCACGAGAAGAGGTGTATATCTTAATGGAAAACTACATTGGACTGCCGGCTGTCACACCCCAAACCTGGGGAGGCGTGGCCGGCACCCCGTGCCTCACTAGGTCCGAGCGTACCGATCTATAGCTCGTATAACCTGTGTCTCAATGAATAGCTTAGGCCAATGAAGCCGATCTATAAGCATGGTATCGTAACTTGGGCCGACAAGGCCATACACTAAAATGTCTCTAAACAACAATCAACTTAACCAAAGCGGGATCATCCCGTCATATATAACATAAATATCGTTATGTGGGCCAACAAGGCCGCCATACTGACACTACTGGATATTCAGGATATGTCTACAAACCTCTAAAGAGTGACAATTGTACTATGGTCAGGACAGGGCCCCGACATACCCATCATCTGTTTATACAAAAAACTCTAAACCTGGTAACTCTGAATGACATGGAGCTTACCACACTAGCTGGTACTTGGCAAATTTACTGATGCGGTCCCTTCGGCTGCCTATCTGAACCTGCAGGCATGAACACAGCGTCCCCGACAAAGGGGCGTTAGTACGGAATAATGTGTAACACCTCGTGCCTTCGGGCTAAGGTTTGACTCGTAAGATAATGATATAATAGAACCAAAATGGGAAGTGTAGAAAGTGTTTTTAAACCTAATCAATTCATAAGAAGAGTCTTAGGACAAAGCAAAGTCAGAAGCTATCCTAAGGAGCATGTTTTCAAGTGAGTTTGCACAGGGTCTCACTTCAAGCAAGTATTCAGGAATATCTATAAGGAATGTGGGAAAAATTCCTTCATGAAAGTTGTAGATCTTTGAAATACCTTTCCAACAAAAGATATTATAGAGGTCAAACGGACGTCTTTACAAAAAGTTATGGCCGTTTTACTGAAGGGTCACAAAGCAGTCTGCCGGACAAGCGTATGCGACGCAGAACCGAAATGGGACGCAGATGGCTATCTGTGATGCATTTTGGCCAAAATTTTTGTCCCAAAATTTCCAGCATTCTGTTTTCAATATGCTTTAGCATCTGCGGCACAGGTGCCAACGCAGACAGCCCCGAGGGTCATTAAAAGCGCGTTTTCTGAGTTTTTATTCCATTTTTTAGTTCTCCAAGCACTAGCACGACTTTTCTCTCCTCTATTCATCCTTCCACATCAAGGTAAGTCGCTTCCATGTATTTCTAAGTAATTCTAACACATAAACATGGATTCTTAACAAGATTATACACTACAATCTTAGAGTTTTCCAGAAAACCCTTGTCAAGGTTTCAAGTTCAGATTCTTAGGGTTCCTTCTTCAAAAGTTCAGACTTTTTCTTCAAGTTTTGAAGCAACTAAGGTATGTAGGATTTCTATCCACGTGTGGGAACATCATTGTTCCTCCCCACTCTACGTTCATCCATGAAAATATGAAGTTCCACAAACCTAGGGTTTTTACTCTAATTCGTGATGACCCTAAGTTATACGTACCATGACATACCATGTTCGTATTAATGATTCATTATTGTGCTTTTTCCTATTCCATTTTGGTTATTGGGAATCTGTTTGTAATTCATGAATACCCATGTTTCGCATTCCATGGGTTCTTAAATGCAAGATATGAACTATTATGCTTATTTTCATGAAAATCTACATTCTTTCCATGTTTTCATACAAGTTATACTGTATAATTATATTCATGCTATATTATACTCACAAATCATGTTTACAAGTCATGTTTACGAATCATGTCTACAAGTCATACTTATAAGTTATGTTATACAAACTATGGGCTCAGATGCCACGTATATCCATGTTCATATTTTTGGGAGTAGCATAGGTTTACCGAGAAGCTCAGATAGCTTGAAACTACGCCAACGTAGGGTAGGGGTCGATTCCCCCAGATTAGGAGGACACCTTCAGACAATTGAATTGGATCTTTTCATGTCATACTTATGTCTCATACCCTGGCAAGGTGTGGGGCTGCTCTACTGGTCGGGCCAGGTACTAGACTCTACGTACCCACGTGGTGATTCCATGTTGTCAGTTATACTACGGCTCTCCCACAAGATATAGATAGACATATGTACTTAAAATGTTTTACTCATGTTATATCATGTCAGATGATGCTCATGTTCGTGTTCAGCTTACAGTTTCAATTTTTATTATTTCATGTGCCATGTTTATTTCATTCAGTTGCTTTACATACCATTACAATTCAAATGTACTGACGTCCCCTTTTATTGCCCGGGGGCCTGCATTTCACGATGCAAGTATTGATTTATAGGACGGCGAATCTGCTCGTTAAGACTATTGCTCGTATCAGCTAGTGGTGAGCCCCATCTCATTTGGGGCGTTATCTTTCTTTAGTTCATGCTCGGCGCGATTAAGGTATGCGGGGCCTTTTCTAGGTAAACGCTTAAACAAATTTCATGTTAGAGGTTTCATAAACTAGTCAGTTATGTCATGTCAAATGTTCAGTTGAGTTAGCCTCATTGGCTACATTACTATATTTTCGCATTCATGATATAATAGTATTTTTAGTACTTATGATTATTTAAGTCCATCTTTTACTCACACCATGCATGTTTATATTATGTTCCGCATCAGTTCAGCCCCATGTTGATTTAGCAAGCCATGTGGTTCGCTCGGTCACATGCAGCAAGGCACTAAGTGTCGTGTTAAGCCCAGGTCATGGTTCGGGGGGTGATTTAATGTACCGAGTATGTAAGGCAACTGAAACTGATGTTGAACTGAAGTACAAGATAAATTGAAGAGTCAATAAAGAATCTGGCTATACTTACCTGCCTCTGTCATCTAACAACTAAACAACATAATAGCAAACTACTTAGCCTCATGTATGGCATCTAGACATGTGTAAATAGCCCTGAAGGCAAGTGCATAGCCCCGAAGGCACTCTATATATGTATAGCCCCGAAGGCAATGTGTATATGTATAGCCCCGAAAGCAAGCACACATCTGTATAGCCCCGAAGGCAACTGTATAGTCAATAGCCCCGAAGGCAACATGTGAATAGATAGCCCCGTAGGAAAGTGCATACCTCTATGAACTCTACGATCATATTTTTTATCTACTAACTATATAAGCAACCATGCTAGTCTGAAGGTAAACTCCCAACAAGGGAAACTACTATGAAGCTAGCAAGAACGATATAGAGATGAGATCTTTGTGGAGGCACTTCTTTGTGCTCTTATTCAGGACTCGCTCAATTGAGGATTCATGCCAAAACAAAGAAAGGGAATAGTCTTTACATACCTTTGTCGAGTCGCCTAACAACACAATCTACGCAGCTCGTCTAGCGTCTCAACCTACAAGAACGTTAACACTCTCGTTAGGCTAAGGAAACACTAGTATATCACGTATATAAAGAGGCAAGCTCGTTCTATAATGAATCAAACAGCATCTCCCCTATTTTTTCCACTTTCCCCATGTTCAAACAATCAAAATAACAACAACTACATCAAGTCTATCAATCTTAGCCATCAAACAATTTAGAATAGCTACCAAACAGCCCATAAGCCAACAACAACATCAAATACGATTTATGGTATAATTTTCGTAGTTTCTAATTTAGCAACTTAGCTATGATCTAGATTGACTTAAATTCATCTAGAGGAGGAAAATTCTTACCTTATATGTCAAGATCTCCTCATCTTCCACCTTACTTCATTTCGAAGAAATCTCCGATTTGCTGTCATTCGGCGGAAAATGGCGTGGGCATGACCTCTATGTAGTCCTTCGCGCTTACATCGATCGTAGCACTTAGTAACTCTCTTTTTTCTTAACAGAAATGTAATTTATTTCATAAATAGAAAGAGAACAAACTATTGGTGTTTCTCCCTAATGTAAATCATAAGCTGCTCATGAATAAAATGGTATACAAAGTATTTTGGCTCAAATGACTTCTTAGTCATATAGATAAAGATCTCAAATGTGTTGTACATGGTGTGCTTTACACGTGGCTTCTCCACTCACATGGAGAGTAATATTTATCCATTTTAATTAATTTCTTATCTTCCACTATAATCTCCCATTTAATCAATTACACACATAATTAATTTCTTGATCTCAATTCACTTAAATAGTAATCATTTTAATACACCTCATATACCCATATCATGATCATGTGATATAACACTAGTCCATAGTCTCTTTTGCGACACACAAAATATTATTTCCAACCATCGTCGTCACACTTTTAAGTCTGAAATCATTTCGGGACTTCATCTTCTTATACAATGAGCTCTTTATTTGCATGCTTGAATATGACCAAATACTCCGGACTCGGGTAAATTTGCTCATGTTGCACGGTTCAATTTTCTAGGCCAAAAAATATGCATATTATAGCTAGGACCGTATTTCATTCAAATAAATGTCGAACCTCGACGAAACTTATTTCCTTCAATTTATTTAACTTCTAATCCTTACGATAAATTCATACTATCATTCTAACCACCTATAAGCTTGGGGATAACCTCATTTTCCGCTACTTATGTCGTCTCACTTGCATGCTTTCTAACGCACGAAAACACGGGATGTAGCACTATCACACTTTTGAATCTTGTAAAACGTATGAATCTTATCTTAAGAACCCGAGAAAACGAATAACAAGGCGGGCAAGAAATGAACCCCCAGCCAAGGCAGGCTAGAATACGCGAAGCGCGTACCATTAGACCAGTTGTTTACGAAATCTTTTAAGTTGAAATAACCATTTAGGAAATGCTTGAGTTGAATGTTAGCAAACTCGAATGTGTCAATACGATTCTTGAAATCTGACATGCACACATCCAACATAAAATGGAGTCAACTCGAAGTTGAAGGAGGACTTCTTCTGGGTCTTGAGAGATGGTGCTATCGGTCTTCGCCATTGTAGTCAAAGTTTTGAGAAATAAGAACTGGTGCGGCGGTTTGAAGAACTTGACAAATGTAATATATTTTAATATTACTTTCATATATTAAGAAAAAAAATACTTAAAACATGATTATTGGTGATATTACACTTTTGTAATCAGGTATAAATCTTATCCACTAAACTGTTCTCAAAAGCCGTTCTTACATAGATTTAAATGTATACACAACTTTAAATTTAACAGCTTAATGTTGAGAAGATGGACGATTGATAAAGAGTTACCACAATGTTCCATGTTCTTTCAGAGAACCTTATAAAGAACTTGACAAGTATAATATGTTAGCATATAATGTTGAGAATGCTTTGAAATAATGAAAACTATTAACCATTTATATTTTATTTTTTTGAATTTTCAAAGTGGTTTATGAATTTGATAGTGGATATTATGGATGTTGCAAATACATCATGATATGTTATTCTTGTCTTTGAATCTCTTATTTACTCTTGCTATATGTCCATGCCTCTGTCCATCAACAACATTCTTTTTAATTGAACAGTCAATACAACATTCTTTTTAATTGAACAGTCAATACAACATTCCTTTTAATTGAAGAGTCAATTGGAAAATGGTTACTTCTAGCCACTCTATAAAAATTCATTTCCCCACGTTTGTATATGATTTTCCACCTGATTACTGAAAACTTTACGTTAACTATCTGTATATATGATTATTCGTCACATCTCTTCAACAACGTTTATCATTTGATCCAGGAGAATCAATAAAAATCTCTCTTTTGTTAATTTTTTTATTATTAACTGATTGATTATTCATTTCGTTAATTCAATTATTTCTCGCTGCTTTATTCTCATTATCAAAGGATAATATAATTTGGATCCTTTGAGTTCATTGAAAAAAAATTAATTGGTTGATGTAACAACTAAACTTTAGACTAAACACTTGGTTCCCCCTTATCCAACATGGTAAAGGTACCGTAGCATGTCATATGTGTGGGTACTTATATTTATTATATATTTATAAGGCCAAATGCATGAGCAACCCCTTAAAGTTGTCACAAAATTTCATTTTAACATCTCAATTAAGGCTTGTTCCTATTAGACACTTCAATTATATTTAAAGTGTACCAATTAAACACCTAGTAATTAACAAGTCAAATAGAAACTGTGCGTGCAATTCACACGCTGTGACATGAAAAAAGTAACGAATAAAAAACAAACACGTGGCTTGTTAATCAAAATTAACCAAAAAGTGGGTTTTTAGCACCCAAAAAAAAAAAAAAAAAATCCTTATGGTCTTCTTCCCCAAACAGAAGCCATTCCCTTCAATCATCCTCCCCCACTAGATGGCCATCTTCCCCCTACTTGTTACATCAAACACCCACTTGCCTCATTTTTTTTCTTTCCCAAAACAGATATAGATTTATCTTCTTCCTCCCCAAACGACATTGTCATATTGCTAAGCCAAACCCGAATACAGTTGGAGATGGGTTCAGCAACACATCATTAACATAATCATATATAAGGAAAATTCTGGTGGCAATTAATTTGTGTTTTAGAATAGTTAGAAAAATTTTGTACACTAGAAATGTTTCAAAATGTAAAACAATCATGAGACCAGTAAAAGCATATCATGCTAATTGATTTCGATCTCTCAACATAATTATCTCCAAAAATTTCAGAATATCATCAAACTTTTAATCAGTAAAATTAATATATCACGCCTGTTTATAGATTGATGAGTTATTTGAAGGTGACGGGTTCTTGCTCTTGAAACTAGAAATTGTATAAAATCAGAGTTTTTAAGAAAGAAAAAAGTACAATATTTTTTTTTTTTTATCAATTCACGCGCCTAAAGGAAGTTGCAGAACAATTTTTTTTACCATGTCAGCATTGTGTGTTTAATTGGTACATTTTGAATATAATTGAAGTGTCTAATGGAAATAAGCCTTAGTTGAGATGCCAAAATAAAATTTTGTGACAACTTTAAGGGGCTACTTATGCATTTGGCCTTTTTATAATCTACTAAACGATCGATTAGTTTTGCCTTGTTTCCACACGCAGGTCTTACATAAAACTTAGCTTGAAACTCCTTTCCCATTGTAACGATAATCCCAAAAATGAAAAAGGAAATAAAGGCATCCAAGAGAGTGGCTTGGTGATTAATGAAGTGGATTGATAATTATGAGATCTCATATTAAACCCGTCAACCGGTTTGAATCCGACAGGACCGGTAACCGGTTACGGAACCGGCCGATTTCCGGTTTACCAATTAAAAACCCGAAACCGGAACTGGTCCGGTTCAAACACGTCCAAAACCCCTTTTTTTTTGTTTTTATTATAGTGTATATATATATATATATATATATATATATATTATAGTATTTATTAGTATATTGTAGATATATTTACATATGTTATATAAGTTTATAAGTAAAGTTTATATATTTATCGACTAATGCGCTAATAAAGAAATCAAAGCAATACGGCATATACGTATATATATATATATTAAGTTATATGCTTAAGTTGTACTACATAGACCTAAAATATAGTAAGAATATACTTATATATATATCAATATACTTAGGTTATATAACTTATATATATATATATATATATATATATATATATATATGTGTGTGTGTGTGTGTGTGTGTGTGTGTGTCTAAGTATACTATATATACTTATAACTTATATATTATAACTTAAGTTATTTATAACTTAATTTTTTTCTAAGTTTATAAATTCGTATATACGTGTATATATATATATACACACACTAGTTTCACGAGGCCCGGGCTTACTCTTAAACATTTTAACTTTCATTGTTAATAAAATTATTTACTTCAATTTAGATGTAGAGCCAACATTTGAAATTTATAGGTTTTGAATTCTTATTTTTTAAGTTATTCAGTATTAAATTAATAATTTATCGTTTAAATACAATGTTTGTGAACCAAAGCTACTGGGTTCGATCGAAGCCGTTGTCGGCACTCTAACTCCGCCCTACTTCAAACTCATTTTGCGCTTATCTTGAACTCATTTAAAATTTTAATAATGTATTTTATTTCCACGTGTATTAACAAAAGTCATGTTTTCATCTTCTAGAATCATCTAACACAACAACAAAATAATCTAATAACTTCAAATCTATACTATAATATTTATAACCTTCGTTTAGAATCTTTAAACAAATTAACGTAATGATCCTACAAGAATATTAGTGAATAATATTCCCTCCGTTCCAAAAAGATTGTCATGTTTCTAAGTTACGAGTCGACTAACTAATGTTTGTTGTGAATTCGTACTCAGAATCTTTAATTTTTTTAAACAAAAATTACATATTTAGAAACCGCATAAAAAGTACTATAAGTAATGGTTAACAATTCTAAATATTTAGAAAATAATTGAAAAAATTATGGTCAAAAGAAGATATATTTGACTCTTATAATCCGAAACATGACGAACTTTTGAGACAGAGGGAGTAATTAAAGTACATTAATAAAATAGAAAATTTTAAAAGTATATTTAAAAATAAATTTAGGACAGATCTTTATAAGCACATATGAGGCTACTAAAGAAGCAAAATATTTGAGGCTTAAGGATAAAAGATATTGTAATACCTAATAAATATTTCAGTTGTAAAAGAAAATTTGAATATTTCAGTTGTAAAAGAAAATTTGGCTCCAAAGTTGCCCAAATTTTACTAGAATGTATAAAGACAAATAAAATATTCTGTTCATCTCAAAATATAAAGGCTATTTAACTAATTTTAAAGCTAAATTGAGTTAGATTAATTTAATATTTTAAAATTAAAATTTAGATATTCAAAAAATATACCGAAAATACTTGAAATTACAATTCTCCTATTAAAATAGTGAAAAGATTGTTGACACCCAATTTTGTCCCGTCTTCCCCAAAATATCTATTTATGCTCATAATATTTTTGGCAATTTAAAAAATAATTATTTGTATTTTACTATAATTATTAACTTTTATTAATACTGGCGTTTTATTATCCTGTGTAGTCACTATTTATTATCTTTTATTTTATTACCGTTACTACTACCACTATTATCACTATTATTATTATTGTTATTATTATTATTATTATTATTATTATTATTATTATTATTATTATTATTATTATTATTTTGTTGCCAGTATCAGTATAATTCGCATTCTTATCATTTCGGCATTTTTTACCAGCTTATGCACACGCATCGCATTTATTTTCGCGCAATTAAATAATAACGTTTACTTACTGTTGGATTTCAAATATATTATCGCACGGCTATTACGACGTCACTTTATTTTTATCTGAGTACTAATAAATACATACTTTCATATGAGATAATATGTTAACACATGTTAGCATATAATTAGTTAAAATGGGTCTTTTATTTAAGTTTAAAAGCCAAGCTATTTCTCTATATTAGCCCATCTTTTAATTCACCAAATCAATTAACCACTATTTTCATCCGACCAGCCCACATTCGATTCGTTACCCAGCCCATATTTTAAGTTTCGCAGCCCATTACCCGTTTTATTCGGCCCATTATCCGACCCGCCTTATTCAAGTTGAAGAACCACTAGGGTTCTTCATCTCTATTCCTCAATCAGCCGCACCCCTCCCTTCTCTCTCTTCTCTCTCTCTCTCCTCCACGCTTCGTCGACGAACGGGGCAAAAGCGCAGTCGCCTTTCACCTCCCCAGGCCGTGCATGGCCATTTCGGGAAAGGCAATTAATGTTTGTACCCCTCCCCATCAGTTTTTCAACCATTGAAGAGGGTAAGATTTTTTGTTTGCTTCTTCTTTCTCTTCTGCTTGCACACCAGAGACTCTTAATGAGTTTTGTCTTTCGTAAACCCAAATCGCTTTCTTCATCGGTCCCTTTTCACTTTTTTTCGGTACAAGTTTTAATAGTTTTTGTTCTCTTCTGCGTGGTCTCTGATCGTGGTCATAGTAAAATCCGAACGTTGTTGACTTGAAATCCCGCCCAATTTTTAAACCCCTGGCAAACCCTAGATTTTTCCCCTATAAATAATCATTTCTGGAGTCGTTTGGGGAAGTTTTTCGAGTCGCCAAAATTCCCTAAAAGAAAAGCTTTAGCCGCCATTGAATCCCTAAAAAAATACAAGTCTTTTTAGCCGCGAAATTCCCTAAAAAATGAGTTCTTCAGCCGCAAAAATCCCCCTACAAAAACATAAGTTTTAGCCGCCTAGAATACCCTAAATATTAATCCTTTTAGCAGTCGCAATATTGTTTTAATATCGAGTAAAAAAATACTAAATCAATTTTATTTTGTTTTCGTTTTCCTTAGTATTGCTTCGAATCCGAGCACACGCAAGTTCGGATTTGGTGGTGTTTCGAGGTATATCGGAGATTCGACGCCTCACTTCGCTGCACCCGAAGAAGGTAATTCTCCATTTGCATTCTCGGGTTTGTTCTGTGTTATTTTAGTTTGTTATTTTGTTAATAGACAAGTCTGTTTGTAGTAGTCAGGATTTAATTAGTCCTGTATAATAGTTCAGTTAAGCATGTTTCTGTGTTAGTCAGTTTGTGTGGTTAAGTATGTTCAGGTATGATAATTTAGTTTAGTTTGTTTAAATATGTGAGCTGTGACCCTGCCTTGTTAGTAATCCAGCTTTAAGACTATCTTGAATGGTTGCTTGTCCTGTTTTGAGTCTAGCTTGTGCTATAGATAGTTTTGCATCAGTCCAAGTTATATACGTAAGTTCAGTACAGATTGTATATACTTACTAGTATGTTTTAAAATATATGATTAATTAGAATGTTGCTTCAGTTAAGAGGTTGGAGGTTAGCATAAACTCTATTAGTTGGTTATGGACTTAGCCTAATATGACATGAGGTGGTTAAAGGAGATCCTTGTATAGTTTAAGTCATTAAGTCCTGCCTGATAAAGAATGAACAAGCATGTTTCAGTTTTCCTTGAATCTGCATATACCATGTGTTGGTTTAAAAAAAAATGAGATATGCAAATGATTTATGCTTAGTGCAATATCATGTAAGTTCCCTTCACAAATCTGTTAAACAAATGATGGTCCAAAGAGCCGCATGTTGGTTTGTTGAGTTGGGTTCTGTACCTGAATTTTGAAAATGTTGTATGAAGCTTGACCTATGTGCAGAATGAAACCAGTTTAGGCCGATATGACGAATGTGTATAGGTCCTTGAGATGTTAAGTATTGAAAAGAATCCTACATGTAATAGCTTAAAAGTAGTATGTTGAGTCCAAAATTGGATCTCTGGAACTTTACAAGTGTTTGCTTAAGGTTAAATGCTCTGTTTTCCTTCTTGTTTGAGAGTGTTTCCTCTTTTGTCCTTTCGAATGCTATGTGTTAGTTATATGTATGTTCCTCTTGGAAGCATCATTTGAACCCTGAATGTTGATACATGTCTAGTCTTTCATGTGGAAAGCTGTCTCCTGTTTTTTACACCTCGTTGCATAAGGTTACCATTCGTTAGTAATCATCTAGTGTGCAGATTTTCCTTGTCAAACAAAGGTTAATAAATCTGTCTTGCATTCTTGCATGTTTACACCTAGTCGGTTATGTCTATACGCAAAACCATGAAATTGTGCTTTTTTTTTTTTTTTTTTTTCTTTGTGACTCTGCTGCTATCCTAATTTGTGCATCTATACTTAATGAGGTCTTAGTTAGGAGCCTGTATGATATACACTTAGGTGATGAAAGAGTACAGTGGACTGTATTTGGCCTGAGGCCTGTAGATTATTGTAGGAGCTAACTGGCCTTGTTGAATTATGTATACGTGCGTATATTACTAGCATACTTTCATTTAAACACGTTAATGGGGAGGTTAGATTGGTCATTATGGATTAAGCTTGAACCCTCCCTGGTGTTAGCCATGCCTGGGATTCATGAAATCCCTTGGAACTTGTGCAACATCGGGAAGACGGGGGCAAAAGCTTTCCAATACTAACCATCTAAACATCCCTATGAATGTGCATACGTGAAGTATACACACATATACGTAATGTATACATAACTCATTTATTTTGAAAACTGGAACTGCCCTACTGTTTTGGGCCTGCCTCTCTTTTTTATTTGACCGTTTTGTTTGGTATTTGACCTCACTTTATTTGCTTCATATGTTTTAGCTTATCATTTTAATTGGGCTTGTGTCCTTTTATCTCTCTTTATATTTAGTTTCTTTATTTATGCCTTAATCTTTTATTATATACTAATTCTTTTCCTTTCATCTTTGCATGACCATCGCATTTGGGGACTTGTCTCCTTTTCCCATTTATTTGCTTCAAGGCCCAACATATGTCTTCAATCTACATCGCTTTAAAATATTCGGGCTAAGCCCATACAACAGCGGCCAACCCGTAGCAATATTTGTCGGGCTTGAAATAAATCCGTTTTTGGGCTTTAACGTTATTTGCCCCCCCCCCCCCCCCCCTTTTTATTCTATAGAATGTCCTTTTATTACCTTTAAGTTATGCGCTATTTTTTTATTCAATTTTTGCTATATACTTAGTTTCTTTATTTACATGTGCCTTATTCTTTTATTTATCATACTAAAAAAATTCTCTCTCTCTTTCCCTTCCTTTCCCCTCATCTTTGCATGCGGCTAAGGTCACCGTCATGCCGTAAAAATTCTCTCTCCTATTGCCATATGGCTTCTTCTTTATCCGAGGTTGATCTTGTAATGAACATCACAACCATAAAGCTTAAGCTTTTTGTGATTGCATATATACGATTCAATGATCTAGTAGAAGTTGATTTCAATTCCCTACTTTTCGGAGTTATTACCAACATGTAAATGCGACTCAAATATGTTGGAACTCAACTACCTCGTGTTAATATTTTTTTTTCCTTCTCGTTAAGATATGCATATGCTACAATCTTTTCAAGTAAGTATGGCACTTAGAGATATAATGATGCGAAGAAGGTGTTTGATGAAATGCCTCAAAGATATATTGTTGCCTCATCGTTACGATATCATGTTATCTTGATCATGGGTTGGTGAATAAGGTAATGGATGAATTTCTCCGGTTTCTAAAGGATAATGTTGGTACTATGATTGATGCTTGGTTAGAAACAAGGAAATGAAAAATCTTGGGAAATATATTTCAAAATATTTCGTTGTATTTCAATGTATTTCTAATTTCGAAACAGCTTTGATATATTTCATTGTATTCCATTGTACATACACATACTACAATTTTATATTTCTTAAACAATCAACCATATTTCATTGTATTTCAGTGTATATTTTTCTGTATTTGGAAGTATTTTTAAAAGTTTGGAATGGAGTAATTTGGAGAGAGAAACGTGGGTTGTTATGGAACTTCGACAGTTATGCGTCATACATGGTTGATTTAATTTGACTTACCATTTAAAATGAAAGAAGAGAATCTATTCCATATTTGCCCCCCCCCCCCCCTATTTTATTGAACTCTATTTTGTATTTCCGTGTATTTCTCTATATTTCAAAAAACGCGAAATACAACTAAATACAACAAAAACTAGCTACGATTTGTAAATATAGAAAAAGTAGCTATAAATTGTTAGAAGCTATTACCTTTTACTTTTTGTATTTGTTTTTACTTTGTTTTGTTTACTTAACTTAGATGAATTCTAGTAAATTAGCGGGTTAGTTTAGTATAATGGGTAATTAATTAATAAAGGAAATTCACGTTAGCTACGTTTGTATTTTTGTTTATAATCCTAAATCACAAGAATCAATAAAAATCTCGTCACTTGAGATATCTTAAACATGTATCAAGACACGGCATAAGTTCACACTTTCTTCTACTTACATATTTTATGCAAATCTTATTTTGAATAGTATTTTAGTTAAAGCCTTAGCAATATTTATAAGCTTTATTTTAAATGGCATTTGAAGTTTCCTTTTGATGCAAGATTAATATATTTGGTACAAGCCTTATTCTAAATAGCATTTTAAAGCCTTAGCAATACTTATGAAATATTATTTAAATAGCATCATTATATTCTTTCTTTAAAATCTTAATAATCTTTATAAGTCTTATTAGACTTTAAAGTTCTTTTTATAAATTATTATTTTCTTTAAGTTTTATTTTAGCTAATATTATTTTCCTTTAAACTTTAGTGATATTTGTAAGCTATTTTCTTAAAATTTAAGCACTATATTTAATCTAAATTAATTAACCTAAGTTTGGCCGGTAAACCGTAGTTAACGGATCCTAGAGGATGCCTAACCCCTTCCCTTTAGGATAATTAGAACCCTTACCTAGAATTGAACTTAAGCAGACCATTAACGGGTTTAGTTAGCTTTACCTTAGTTAATAAATTAGGTGCCCTAATTCACCTCAAAATCAATTAGGTGGCGACTCCTTAAAACAAAGCAATTTAGGAATCTCCAATATGTTGTACTCTAATTTAACCCGTTTAAATGGGGTATAACAAAGATTCTTAACATATTTGTTAAAATTTCTGTAATTTGACCCTCGAGAAGTGAAACGTGACAAGTATTTGGAGATACAACAATAGCAACATACCAAGTGAAATCCACAAGTCGGGTTATTTTGAGATAAAGGAGTAAAAATAATTTAATAAGGAGCAAAAAATAAATTCATAAAAAGCTACTATAACATTAACCAATTACAAAGGCCCAAGTGAAATGTCATTAAAAAATAAATTGTAAAAGTAAGAATATGCAATAAGGAAAAAGATAAAAAAAGCCACATGTAAAGTTTCATTGAATCAAAGTTTAATGTGAGGACTACAAAACTTTTTGATTCCCACTTATGTATAGTAGTAATATTAAGTTATATGCTTAAGTACTTATATATATCAATATACTTAGGTTATATAACTTATATATATATATATATGTTTAAGTTATATGTGTACTATATATTATAAGTATATTCTTAGTATATTTTAGGTATATTCCTAACTTAATATAAGTAAAAATATAAACACAAGTAAATAGAAGAAAGCTCAATGAGCCATATATTTTATTCATTCTTGGATAACATTTATTTGCAAGTTGTAGTTTTTTTCAACTTGCAAATAATACATGAGTTGCAAAGAAATAGTAGAATAATAAAATCACCAATTCTCAATCATTTGGTTAATTTCCCCCATATCATATTCGGCCATGGAGATATCTTCAAAGTCTTCCATTTGATCCGGTCCACTTGCTATCAAATCTTCAATCTCTTCCTCTTTGCCTTCCTCCGCTTCTAAGTTTTGGTTGCGTCGCTCCGATCTAATCCAATCGCGAATGCACACTAGTACTTGCAAGCTAAAGCCGGATAATGAGTGTCTATGGTCTCCAATTTGTTGTCTTCCTTGGCTAAATGCCCTCTTCGAAGCCACAGTTGATACTTGAACCGTAAGGATATCTCGAGCCATTCTTGAGAGTATCGGATGACTTGCCTTGTATTTCTTCCACCATGCTAAGACGTCCAACTCATCTAGTTCCTTGATATCCACATTTGGCTGCATCAAATAAAAGTTACATTCATCAAAGTTTGCACTACAAGAAGGAGTTGACTGTGAATGTAAAACTTTTAATGCGACAAACCCGACAAGCCCTTTTTGCTACTTTGAGAAGTAGTAGGGCGTGGAGCAACGGGTGTAGCATGTTCTTCTAAATTAGAATAATGAGTAAAAACTTTTCTAAACTCGTCATCAATAGCGAGTTCGGCTTTCACTAAAGATGGTTGACTCCCTTTCAATTTCTAAAAATGTATAAATTTGACCAACCAATGCTTTAGTATAAGACACTTTTAAACAAGGATTTAAAAGAGAACCCAATATAAATAAAGTTGGGATGGAAAAAAATACTTCTTAAATTTGATTATCATATCAAAAATAGCCGCTTGATAACCGGGTTTATATTTATACTCTTGTAAAACTCTAGCTATTTCCGCTAAGTAGGCTAAAATTTCGGTTACCGTGGGATAGAATTGTTTAGAAAAAGCAAGAGTTGCATTATAAAAAATTTCTAAGAGTTCAACACATTCCTTAACATCTTCCCAATGCGTAAAATTTAACCAATCATCACTATTAATATTATATTTGTTGTGAACTTGTTGTATGGGAATCCTATACTCATATGCTTGTTGTGGCATAATGTAAGTGTAGTTCCACCTAATCTCAATTTCTACTTGAATTTTCCTAGGTCTAAGGTTATTTTCCACATAAGCATTCTTAAAATCTCTAAGTCTTCCCCTATTAGCATTACAAAAAAAGAAACGCAACCGCATTTCTAACTTTTTGAATAGAATCGTCAAAACACACAAGACCATCTTTAACAATTAAGTTTAAAATGTGACAATTACATCTCACATGAAAAATATTTTTTAGCGGAGGGTTTAATTCTCTTTTTAAAAGACCAATCGCCTTTGTATTATTAGAAGCATTATCTAAAGCAATACAAAGTGTTTTTCTATAAATGTTAAAAAATCTCATAATAGTAGACATTGAATTCGCTAAAATTTTTCCATCGTGACGATCTTTTCCTTCATCATATAAAAAAGCTATAATTCTTTTTTGCATAACCCAATTGTCATCAACCCAATGACATGTAATAGCAAAAAAATCTAACTTGTTAAGATTAAGACCCAAATCAATGTAAGAGAAACATTACAATTTAAAGAATTAAATACATGACGCAAATAAAATCTATATTTTTTATACAAATCTATAACATCCGCCCTACAAGTACTTCTAGGAATACCCTCAAATAACGGATTATAACAACGTTGAATGTAAGTAACAAACCCCAAACCCGAATGAAAGGAAAATGGTAAACAATTATAAGCTACTATTTTAGCTATTTCTACACGCTCTTTTTTCTTGTCATACTTAAAATTTTTACCGGTTCGTAGGTCTATCTTCATTTGAATACCCCCCACATTTGAACCCGTTTGCTCTCCCTAAACATCCATATGTTTCTTTCTCATATGACCATTTAGTGTACCCGTTCCACCATCCTTACTAGTTCCTTGCCTAAAAGCAAATACTTGTCCACATAGGGTACATTTAACTGTTTGGCTTTCCCTATCCTTAGTCATAAATTTTTAAATTTTAGCGGTTGGCTTATGAGTTCTAGACGGTTTGTCTTGTGTATGTGATTGTGCAGGACATGTATCTCCTATGGGATTTTTGGGGGCTTATGTTTCATCATCATCATAAATTTCATTAAAAGTGTCGGTATAATGTTGTTGCATTACCTCATGACCTAAAAGTGGATTATTTCCACCAACATTAATACCTAAATTAGGTGTTTCTTCCACAAATGTTTCCTCATTAAGCCCACCCCTAACAATACCACTACTACCGGCACCACGTCTAAATCTCTTCGCCATTATTAAATAGAATTAATTTAAATCACAAGAAAATAAATTGCAACAAATTAAATTGCTAGAATTAAATTGCGTAAATTAAATTGCGAAAAATAAAGATAGAGTTGGAACGAAGGTACCAAATTGCCGTTTTACTAATTTCCAACAAAGTGAAGGCGGCTAGAATTGCAAATCCACCAAAGCTACTTTGGATTGTTGCAAAATCACTAACTCCACCAACAATATTATAATTGCAAAATTAATAATTGAAACTATAATAAGACTTTATAATATTTATTTGAGAGAAATTTAAAGTGACTAATTGTTGCAAAGTAACTGTAATTGAGAGATTGAGATTTGAGAGAAAGAGAAGAGTGAATTGGTGTGGATTAAAATGGAAATGGAGAGGGGTTTATATAGGGCTGGAGGATGGGTTAAAGTGTTAAAAAAAAAAAATTGGGGGGTTGGGGGCGCAAAAAATGGATTTGGGACCGTTTGGCAACGGCCATTTTTGCAAATGGACCGTTGCCCAACGGTCCAACAAATTTCAAACGACTCTATTTAAAAAAAAAAAAAAAATTAATTCCACCGGTTTAACCGGTCCGGTTCCGATTTCAAAAAAATTGAAACCGGATCGGTATGTAATAAACGTTTAACCGGAACCAGTTAACCGGTTCAACCGGTTCCGGTTTTACCGGTCCGGTTTGAACCGGTTAAACCGGACCGGTTGACAGGTTTATCTCATATTCATGTTTTAGTGGAGACAAAATACTATGTGTACGTGCAAACTGGCCCGAGACACCGCACACCACAGTTATGAAAACGAAGAATGATGGACAACCTAAATAGACAAATACAATCCAAATCAAATTTAATTCTAATTTGTACATTTAAATGGGCCCAATATATCAACTTGCACCTAAAATCCTTTATTTTTGTCATTCTTTTACTTGAAGACTCATTACGTCTTAATCACAAACTCACAATCATCAAAGTAAACCATGTGAAGTGTGACCCACCCCCTAGTTCCCCTTCTCCCTACCACCCCACTCACCCTTCAGAACTACTTGTTCTTTTTTTTTTTTTTTTTCAGTCTTCACAACTACTTGTTAAACAATGGATAACAACTGCATCATACAAATAAGTTATTTTATTAACTAAAAGGACAGTTATGATTAGATTAATCCAGTACCCTCTTGGAGGTGAAAGATAATTATGGATATTTCAACATTATTTTAAGCCA
Source organism: Lycium ferocissimum (assembly GCF_029784015.1). Lineage (NCBI taxonomy): Eukaryota > Viridiplantae > Streptophyta > Magnoliopsida > Solanales > Solanaceae > Lycium > Lycium ferocissimum. Next base: position 50,061,319 of record NC_081351.1, read on the forward strand.
AAAGATTTTTTATCACAGTTTCATCCATATTATAGATGCTATTTGTTCTCTATGTTTGTCGGATATTATCTGAAAATGACCAAAATAGCCTTACTAAATGCTGAAGAATATATTCACTTTGATGACAAGGAATACTTCCCTTGACCTACCTTTAAGTGTCCAAGTTTGATTTATCGTTTAAGCTGGAAATATTACCTACAATTTGAAAAATTATCAAATTAATATTATTTTGTTGTGAAAGATCCTAGGTTAATTCTAAAACAACAAAAATATTTAAGTTTTGACATTTCTAAGCAACAACATTGATTACTTAAATCATCCTTTTAGGTAAATTATTTGTAATGTACATCACGGTTGATTGGTAAAACTACATATGAGGAGGCTCAATACTTCAATTGAGATGATAAAATATTATAATATCATGGTAAAACATCAGTTATTTATTCAAATCTTGTCGTATTTATATTAATCCATATCCCAATGATATGTTTAACAAAATACTTCTCGATATTTATCGAGAAACCTCATTCATGCTCCACTTGGCTTGAAGATATAACTCAGTTAATCTTCTTTTTTACTAGAAAAGTCCAAATTAAATAATTTCTACCTTGCCTGATGACTAGTTTATGCATTTTTTATTTGAGATAATTCGAAATTGTTCTTCTATTGATAAAAATTATTTAATGCCCCGAAGTTTTGGAAGAATTTATACTCATACTAAATTTTTGAGGACACACAAAAAGCAATAACAAATCTCGTTGTTAATATTAATTAAAAAAACTATACCTATAATTTTTATGAATAAAAAAGAATTTGAATTATTTTGGAGATTTCCTACATGGCTTTTGCCTATCTCGACAATATTTTATTTTAAGACGAGGTGTAACGTAGACGAGGAGGACAAGCCGAAGAATAGGAAGACATATAAGATGGCGAAGTAGGAAGTGAATCTTGCAGCTATGTCGGCTAAAATGGCATTTTCGAGCACTTGTATGAAGAGCTCGAGGGCAAAGACGGAGATAAAGAGTTGTATAGGTTCGCCAAGGCGAGAGAAAGGAGGGCTCGTGACCTGGGTCAAGTGAAGTGCATCAAGGACGAGAATAGAGAAGTATTGATAGAAGAGGCACACCTTAGACGGAAATGGCAGACGTATTTTTATAAGCTCTTAAATGAGGAGGAGGAGGACAACGATATTGTGCTAGGGGGATAGAGCATTCCAGGGGTCGTAGGGATTTCAGATATTGTAGGTGCATAAAGTCTACGGAGGTTAAGGGGGTAATTCGCAGGATGAGGAGAGAAAGAGCGTATGGCCAGACGAGATCCCGATGAAATTTGGAAGAACGCATGTGAAGTAGGTATGGAATGGCTAACTGGATTATTTAACGTCGGCTAGAATGCCTGAGCAGTGGAGATGGAGTACAATAATTTCAGAACAAGGGTTACACTCAAAATTGTAACAACTATAGGGATATCAAGCCATTAAGCTACACTATGAAAGTTTGGGAAAGGGTGGTAAAGATGAGGATGATTAGGTGTGTGTCTATTTCCGAGAACCAATTTAGATTCATCTCGGGGTGCTCAACTGCAAAAGTCATTGATCTTGTAAGGATATTGTTGGAACAGTATAGGGATAGGAAGAGAGACTTATACATGGTGTTCAGTGACCTAGAAAAACATACGATAACGTTCTTAGGGAGGTTCTACAGAGATGTTTGGAGTCTAGTGTTATACCTAGTATGACTTACATCAAGGCAATTAAGGACAAGTATAATGGAGCCAAAACCCGTTATCCCCAATGCATGCATCATCAAAAGTGGCACACAAAATATTCTCATCATTGAGGCCATACAAATTAAACATTTCAGAAGTTTCTAGAGACCGGTGCAATCCTGACCGTATTGAAATGGTTACTGAGACACAACATGAAAAAGTAACAATATTAAGAAACGAGGTCTAAGAATAAAGAAGGGGTAGAGTGTAAGGACAGTGGAGGTGACTCAGAACACTCTTCGGTCATGATGAGGTTGCACCATGGATCACCCGTTTCTATTTGTTTAGTGATGGATACATTGCGCGGCATACTTAAGGAAAGATATCGTGGTGTATGTTATTCACATATGACATAGTATTGATCGACGAGATGCACGGTGGAGTTAATGATAGTCTGGAAGTTTGGAGAAAAGATCCTAGAATCTAAAGATTTTAGGTTAAGCAGGACTAAAATAGTACTCATGAGTGCAAGATCAGTGACGTACGCATGAAGCGGCGGTGGAGGCGAAGATCGATACACAAGTGATACCTAAGAGAGGAAGTTTCAAGTATCTGGGGTCTATAATTCAAAATAATAAGAAAATTGATGATGATGTCGCACAGCGTATTGAAGTGGGGTGGGTGAAATGGAGGTTTGTGATAAGAATGTCTCACTAAAACGTAAAGGTAAGTTCTATAGAGTGGTAGTTAGATCTACATTGTTGTATGTGGCAAAGTGCTAGCCAGTCAAGAACATACGTTCAAAAGATGAAAGTAGCAGAGATGAGGATGTTCACATTTAAAGGACCAAAATTGTTCAATGCATACTTAAGGAGGGATTATTTTGAAACCACCCTCAAATTAAAGGACCATTTTGGTCATATCCTCACTTATTTCTCTTCTTGTTTTTTTTAGCTTGATATGAGATAATCATCACAGAACAGTGAGCACACCATCTAGACATCTATATAAATAGCAACTTTTTAGCGTTCTTCCCTTCTTGAAATGTATTTAGACACGAAAAATTCACAAATCCTTCTAAAAAGTTCTCTTTTTTTCTCCTCACCAAACAGGGAAAAAGAAAAAAAAAAGGAACCAAAATTATTCACAATTTAATGTTTCGTTTATACTTGGTAGAGAATGGAAGCTGATGTTTCTATTCTTTCAACAAAGTGACAGTTTCCATTTGTGGAGTTTTCTTGAAGATTAGCTCAAAGTGTTGTGTGGGGTTTTCTTGAAAATTAACTAACAGTGTTGTGTGGGGTTTTTGAGATTTGAGATGGTGAATTGATACTTTCTTTTTTGGTGGGCTTTGGGTTCCTTTTTTTCTTGATAATTGACAAAAAGGGTGTTTATTAGAGATGATGAATTTGTGGGTGTTTTGTTACTTGAGTGTTGTTTGTGTTTTGAGTTGTAGAGCACTTGGTAATGTGGTTTTGGTAGGAAAGAATGTAACTTTATCGTTTGAAGACATTGAAGCTAATTTTGGTGAGTTTAAATCTTACTTTTGCTTTACTCTGCTCTTATTGTTTTGTGTTTAATATTGATTGTTGTTCTTGTTGGTATTATGTTGTATAATGGAATGGTTTGGGAGTGATATTGAATGGAAATTGGAAGCTAAGTTTGTTTAAATTTTTAGTGTTTTTAGTAGCATATGAATACTGATGAATGTTGTTCTTTTAATTTAATTTTACCTGCCTTCTGTTTCATGGTAAAGTAAGATCTTATTTTCAGTCTACTATTTGGGAATTTGGCGTTGTCAATACCTTATTGTAGTTTGGTTTCACAATTTGGGTAATGATAAATAGTTACTTCCAGTTTGATTTTTATTTTATGGAAGTTATATGTAGGTAAGTAAGAAACTGCGAGTGGAGAATAATTTGGTTCTTGATAATTTAATGCTGGTACTGGTGCTTTTTCCATTGAAAACTTAAGTTCTTTTTTTGAAAAACTTCTTTTTGGGACGTTGTTTACTTTCTTTGATGTTGTTGTATATTGTACTAAATGAATCTCTTTGTAATATTAGCTCCTTCAGTAAGGGGATCAGGCAAATGCGGGACACTGTATGTGGCGGAGCCTTTAGATGCCTGCTCGACCTTGACTAAAAAGGTTGAACCAGTTAAAAATAGCACCCATGATCTATTCTTGCTGATAGTAAGGGGTGGATGTAGTTTCGAAGATAAAGTCAGACGAGCCCAGGCCGCAGGTTTCAAGGCAGCCATTATCTACAATGATGAATACGGTGAACTAGTTGCAAGTAATGACCTCTTCCACTTTAAATTATTGATTTAGTGCATTCTGACATTACAACTTTTTAAAACTCTTTAGTTCCGGGTTTCAGAATGAAGGTTGAAGTGGTCTTACTTGATACTTAGTTATGTAAGTGGCAAGAGGTCATAAAATGGCTGATGGATTTTTGTTAGCGGAATATCACTGAAACTGGTTGATGTCACGTATCCGTCAGCTAATACTCCACTAATCTTGATTTATTGGGGGTAGAAGTAAGGTGGTGTTTTGAAAAGGCACAAAGATTTTACTACTGAGATTTACATAGGACTCACTGCTGACTCCGCAAACATGGTAGAACCAGCTATGTCACATTAGGCAATCTCATTACCAAAACTGCTTGGCTTTGTTATAAAATGTTTAAACACAAAGGAAGAATTTGATATATGAAGAAGAAATTTTGAAGTTTGAACACCCTTATCAAGTTTCTTGTATGTCTTTTATGTCGGTCTATGGCATCCATACTGTCTCCGTAGAAACTAGTGTTGTCTAAGAACATTATTATGAATATAAATGGATATGGAGTTTTATGAGTAAAAATCATTCCGAACTTCTAGGCCTTAATGATTGTTTAGCTGAAGTCGATGTCGGTTTGAAGCAAATGGAGCATAAACGTTTTCATTTGCTGCACTTTCTTCTTGCATAACACAGGCATGAATATGTTCAATTAATTGAAGTATTGAAGTTTTTAACAATGGTATCGAAGTATTGAAGTTTTAGCTGAAGTCGATCAGAAACTCTTATTTTTCCTTTCTAACAATGGTATCGAAGTTTTGGAAACAAGAAAAGATGACAGGTTTTTTTTTTTTTTTTTTTTTTTTTTTTTTTTTTTGTATTTGAAAATTAGTAATTTTGTTGATAAAGAGCAGGAAGAAAGTGCAAGCAAATTACAGATCAAATGCAAAAATATGCCACTTCTCTTCTTAGAGGGATCCTATTAGATTTAACAGTTCCTCCGTTTCACTAGTAAAATTCTGTTCACACCAAAATAAAACAAAAGTAGACAGATCACTTTGATCTTTAGGATTGAGATTTCTTTGTCTTCAAAGAACCTCATATTCCTGTCCCTCCAAATGGATCACCATATACAAGAAGGTATAGTGTATCACCATTCCCTTTGCTACTTGTTCGTGCCCTTGATGTTTCAGCACTTCAACAACGCAGTTATGTCTCTGGGTATGCACCATTTAAGTCCCACCATGTTAAGGAACAGTTGCCTTAATTTCTCAGTTGTGTAGCAGTGTAAAAACAAATGATCTATGCTCTTTGAACTTGATCCACACAAAAAGCACCTGAAGCACGAGTGGAATCGTCGTTTTTGTACGTTATCTGGATAACAGTTGTATAAATTCCTTTTTATTTTCTCTTGATAAGTGACGGTTATAAAAGTATGTTTATACGTCATGACTGTATGTTTATACGTCATGACTGTTTTCAGCTGAAAACTGTTTAGGTACTGATAACTGGGTGAAAGATGCTTGAGGGAATTGTTAAGAAATAGCACACTTTCACCAACACCGTCTAGTGCTTTTTGCTATCCTGATCTTTTAGATAATGTAATGATCTACTGACATTTTAAGTCCCGGTAATTAATGGTGCAGAAGTAGATAACCTACATGAAAATGTGGTTCTCTACAATCACTACTCAGTCAGAAAGACAAAAAGACATCATAACGCAACAATGTTCTATATGTTTTGGACTTCTGATTATTCATTGAAGTAGCATCCTTTGTTGATATATAAAGAGCTTTTCTAGAAGTTTTTTCTCATGGGGAAGAAGGTGTCTTAGAATATAACAACAACAACAACAACAACATGCCCAGTAGAATCCCACAATGTGGGGTCTGGAGAGGGTAGAGTGTACGCAGACCTTACCCCCACCTTGAAAGGTAGGGAGGCTGTTTCCGAAAGACCCTCGGCTTAAGAGAGAAAACAAGAAAACAAGAGAAAACAAGACAAAAAGTCAGATAGGGACAAGCTTATCAAAAACAATATGAAAACGAGGAATAACAAAAGCGAGAAAGTCAGGATAGAACAGTCTGGAAAGAAAGGAGCATTTTTTTTGAAACTGGTAATTTTGTATTCCTCAGCATTAAGGGTATGCTGGCCACCTCCAAAAATTTACATTTTACTGAAAGAGAGATACTTACAGTAATCCTAAAAAGTCCACTAACTGAACTTCCTCTTCTACATATTGTTTTTTTTTTTTGATTAAGCACCGGGTGTCCGAGTCTCTTTGAGTCCCGACTAATCCCGGGGGTGCACAGGCCCTCGGCAAGGAGTTTCCCGCAAGTGCACCACGGGTAATTCGGTGGTTTCCCCGGTCCGATGGCCCTCGAAATTGTTTGCACCCAGCGGGTTTCGAACTTGAGACCTTGAAAGGGAGCACCCCAAGGCTCAAGTCAATTGCCACCAGGCCAACCCCTGAGGGTTCTTCTACATATTGTTCTTTACACCAAAAACTTAATGAAGTAAAGACCTTCCATTGGATCTTCTGCAATGAACTTTCTCTGCCTTTAAAAATTCTGTCATTTCTTTCCGTCCAAATGTTCCACCAGATGCAGGCAGGAACTGTTTTCCACCAAATCTTCTGACTCTTGCTCCCTCCCCTTCTTATCCAACAGCTTAGAAGGTCTGCAGTGTGTTCAGGCATAGTCCAGTTCACCTTAGCCAAATTAATGAACAATGCCCAGACTTGTGCCGTAACTTTACAATGAAGGAAAAGGTGATTGTTTGTTTCTAAGGCCTCCTTGCATAAGGTGCATCTTGAAGCAATGTTTATTCCTTTTTTCTGCAGTTCTTCATGAGTCAAGCAGGCTCTCCAAGCTACCAGCCAGGTGAAACACTTCACCTTAGTTGGTGCCACACTCTTCCAAATGGATTTCCAAGGTCCTGGTGTCCTCCCTGAAATTTCAGTCAAACCCTTGTTGTACAATCTGTTCACAGAGAACAGTCCATCTTGATTATGCTTCCATGTCAATTTATCTGGCTCAAAATTAGTTCCTTGAAATCCACCAATTACTGTCAATAGTTCTGCTACCCATGCTATTTCCCAATCATTTAGAAGTCTTCTGAAAACCAAATTCCAGCCTTGGGGAGACCACATCTCCTCTATTGTACTATCTGGATTTGTGCTTATAGAAAATAAGCTAGGAGACAGTAGTTGTAATGTCCCCTGTCCACTCCAATTTTCCTTCCAGAAAAGAATCTTGTCACCCCTACCCACCTTGTAGTTAACATTTGCCTTCAGAGCCAGCCAGAAAGCTCTAATGGTCCTCCATACCCCCACACCATAGGTATTTGTCACCTCATTTGTACACCATTTCCCATTTTGGCTATACTTATGTTGAATTACCTCTTTCCATAGTGCCTGATCTTCCTGATTATATCTCCATAACCACTTCATGAGTAAGCTTTTATTCTGTAATTTTAGGTTCTTCACCCCCAATCCTCCATGCATTCTGCTTTGTTGAACTACTTCCCAATTTACCAAGTGAAACTTTTTTCCCTCATTGTTTCCTCGCCATAGAAAGTTTCTCCTTAGAGCGTCCAAAGCCTTAACCACCTTGCTTGGTATAGGAAATAAGGACATCACATATGTTGGCAAGGAGTCCAAGACTGAGTTGATTAAGATGAGTCTTCCTCCCAAGGATAGGTATTGAGATTTCCATAGAGCTAGTTTCTTTTCAGTCTTCTCTATGATGCCATCCCAGATTTTCACTGCTTTATGCATTGATCCCAAAGGCATTCCAAGATAAACAGTAGGCAAATTCTCAATCTTGCAATTCAAAATGCTTGCAAGCACTTGGATCTGCTGCACCTCCTTGACTGGGAATATACTGCTCTTCCTCCAGTTGACTTTCAGCCCAGAACATGCTTCAAAAACCACTAGTATCACCCTCAAATGGCAGATCTGTTCCTGATTTGCCTCACAAAAAACTACTGTATCATCAGCATACAGTAGATAGGAGATTTCCATAGCCTCATTAGCCCTATTTCTCACATTAAATCCTCTGATCCAGCTATTTTGAGAAGCAATTCTCATCATGCTGTCCAAGCCTTCCATAGCTATAATGAAAAGGAAAGGGGATAAAGGGTCCCCCTGCCTGAGCCCCCTTTCTGCAGGAAAAAAACCCACAGGTTCTCCATTTACTAGAATAGAGAACCTGGTAGTTATAATGCAGAACTCCATCCACTTTAGCCACCTGCAATCAAACCCCATTTGTCTTAAGAGTGTTGATAAGAAAATTCCAGTTCAAATGGTCATAGGCTTTTTCAATATCCAGCTTGCACATCACTCCTGGCTCTTCTCCTCTAAGTCTGGTGTCAATACACTCACTTGCTATTAAAGCAGCATCTATAATTTGCCTCCCCTTTATGAATGCCATTTGGTGCTTATTGACTAACTTGCTCACCACTCTCTTTAGCCTTTCTGCCAGCACTTTGGAAATTATTTTGTACACACCAGTGATCAAACTAATGGGCCTAAAGTCCCTTAGTTCAGTTGCACCCACCTTCTTTGGGATCAAGGCCACAAAGGTGGCATTGAAACTTTTTTCAAACATCTGTTGAGAATGGAAATTTTGGAAAGTCAGCATCAAATCCTCCTTCAAAACATCCCAAAATGCCTGGAAGAAGGCCATTGTGTATCCATCCGGGCCAGGTGCCTTATCAACAGCACACAGTTTGATCCCTTCCCATACTTCATCTTCTTCAAATTGCCTTGACATCCATATTTGCTCTTCTCCAGTAATGCTTTGGACACCTTGAATGTTCAAGTTTGGTCTCCATGCTTCTGTCTCACTGTAAAGGTTCTGATAGAATTCTAGAATTGCATTCTGAATATCCATAGGTTCAGAGGAACTAACTCCATCAACCATTAAAGTGTCAATAGTGTTGAATCTTTTGTGAGCTGTGGCTATCCTGGGAAAATACTTTGTGTTTTTGTCTCCACTCTTGATCCATTGCACTCTAGATCTTTGTCTCCATGCTATCTCTTCATTTCTAGCCACTTCTTCATACTCCATAGCCAACTGAGCCTTCTGCAATTGCTCATCTTCAGTCAGAGGTCTTTGTTCTTGAATAACTTCTAGGCTGCCAACTTGTTCCAGTATTTTGTCTTTTCTTTCCCTCCAGTTTCCCTTATTCTCCTTGCTCCATTCTTTAAGTTTACCTTTTAACAGGTTTAACTTTGCAGCTAACTTGTAGTCTGGTCTTCCTGTAACATCAAAGGAGCTCCACCATTCCTGCACTTTGCTTCTGAAACCATCCACCTTCAACCACCAATTTTCAAACTTGAAATAAGTTTTCTTAAAGGACCAATCTCCGCATGTTAGCATGATCGGATTATGATCAGATCCCAGGTTTGGCATTACATCCCGTTTGATCTGTAGGAACATTTCATCCCAAAGTGTTGAAAAGAGAAATCTGTCAATCCTAGAGGCAGTTCTGTGAGCCCTCTCCAAGTATAGGACCCCCCAAATAAAGGAGGATCCACTAACTCCACCTCATTGATGCACTCAGAAAATTCCTTCATAGCACCTGATAGCCTGCTACATTCAGTTATTTCAGATGGGAATCTTATGACATTAAAGTCACCACAAACCACCCACGGACCCTCACATAAAGCCCTCATAGCACCTATCTCCTCCCACAGTTCCCTCCTTACAATTCTCCCACAATCAGCATAGACTGCTGTAATAAACCAGATGAAATCTTGATTTATCCCACACAATTTACAAGTTAAACTTTGATTCCCATTTTCCACTATTTCCCCTCTCCACTGACTCTTATCCCATAACACTATAATGCCCCCCCCTAGTGCCTAATGACTCAAGCCATACACCCCCCACCCATCTATTTCCCCAGAGTTGTTGTAGATAATTTCCCACTTCCCCACTCAATTTTGTTTCCACCAAAACATAGATATCAGCCCCCAATTGTTGTATTCTACTCCTTACAGTATTCCTTTTACTCTCCATATTCAACCCCCTCACGTTCCAAGAAACTATTTTTATCTTCATTATAAAGGAGTTATTAGTTTCCTCCCCTACTTCTTGATTCACTCCTTGGTTCCCCATCTTTGTAATTCATATCAAATATCAAATTTCTTAGCTCCCTAGGAACTGTCTCTTTATCGGCATTATGTTCTATTGAGATAACTGAAGTTATCCCTTTTTCTCTCCTCTGGTCAATCTTTGTGAATAAAGCTTCGGCCTCCCTAGAGCAACCTTCAAATGTTGCTCCGAATTCCTGGCTCAACCTCACAATATTACCCTGAACCCACAGGTTCGATCTCATCACTGCTTCCTCTTCACATTTCGAAAAATCTGTTTGTATAGGAGTAGGCTCTCCCAGTAGAGTTATTTGGTTTGTGTTCCCATGTTCTTCAATTTTCTCTTCATCCTCTTGACTTTCAGTTGGCAAGACCATCTGCCCATCTTCTTCAAACTCTCGGTATTGATTCATTCCTTTATCTCCTGCATCTTTCCTCCCCGACCCAATATTTAAATTCGCCACTTTCTTGAACCCTAAAACTGGGGAATCTGTGTGAAGTGGTAATATAGAAGAGGAGGGAATTGAAATTGCCTTTTGCATGTTGGTAGAAGCTTCCCAATTGGCAAAGCACTCGAGGAATTTGGATGCCATCTCTTTCAAGTTGTTGAAGTGATTCTTATAGCCATCTACAGTGGAACTATCTGGAGTTTTAAGTTTTGGAGAAGATGCACGTGACCCACCATGTGATTCACTTAAAATTGGTCCCTTTTCAGACTCATATTGGGCCAAATAATTAAATTTATTTGGGCCCATAATTAAACCCTTCGCAGATCCAACATAAATCTGGCCCTTCTCAGTATTTGAATTTAAACCTACCCCACTTGCCTCTGCAGAGTCACATGCAAAGTCAGCAGCATCTGTCTTTTCCTTCTGCTTAGCTACTGTATCTGTACTTTTACCCAGTGTCTTCGATATCTGCTGGGTAAAAGAATGTAACACCTCTTTCTCCTCTTCTTCTCCGATGACAACTCTCGCCGGAGATTCCACCCAAACCTGAGGGTAAAAAGAAATCTGCCTTGCTGCAGGGTGACTTCTTTAGGAACCTCTCTACCATCTCCTTTGACTCTGATTCTACCCCACTTTAGATGATTCCGGAGTTGAGTCTCTTCCTCTGTTTCCAGCCAGCCTCCACAAAATTCACCAATGACTTTGAAGACTTCAGATGACCAGAATTGGAGCGGCACACCCACAACCCTAATCCAGACGGAATTTGGCATATTTCCTTTTTCTATGACTCCTGATAAAGAAGACCATCACTGAAGATTGATTTGGGCTCTTTTCCAGTGCCACTCCCATTTCAGGACTTGCTCACCTATGCTTTTGGATGGAAATTCAAATAGAAATCGATTTTCTCCCATGGCATAAATATTGAGCCCATGGATCTGTTTCCAAGTGGAAGAAGTCCATCTTCGTAGGTCATACAAAGTTGGAACTTCCTCATTTACAAAATAACCAACCAAGCATCTGCCAAGTACCGTATTCTGATGACGTGCCATACCTTCCTTTATCTGAATGACCTCTCCCCTCTTTAATGCGGAAACCCCAGCCACTTCATTGTTTGACCATTTACAGCTTTTAATTGCTTCTGCATATTGGAACTCTTTGTCCACAAACCTAGGCTTCCTCACATTAAATTTGTCAACAAAGCTATTAATGAATCTGCCAATCTTGTCAGCCAGATAGGTCTAGCCAGCATTAAACGATACTTCGGGTATGATTATCACCGCTCTCCTTCTCCCTCGTAAACTGATAATGCTAATATATCTGCCATAGCCATTAAAATTCCTGGAGCAAAAAGTCTCAGAGAAACTGTCTCTCCTCTTCCATCTTCTCACTACATTGCCTCGTACCTTTGATGCCTCCCTCATGTTCTCGGACTATCCATTCCAAAGTCTTCTTGTTCAAAGAAACTCTTCTGATGAAATTTTTACCTCTTTCAGTCCAGTCAAACCAATGTTCTGCTGTATTTGAGGATCTAGTAATATCATAAGACTTAAAGCCTACCGCGAAATAAATGCTATCATCCATCTCCTAGAAGGTTGAAAGAAAAGGAAGCAGAGTGAGAGATCCGGTGATCAAAAGGACCACCGGAGTTAGGGACCAGTATCACAAAGCAACTTTAGAGCATTGCCTCGGGATAAGTGCCTGGGGGCAAGCGTACTCTTAAATATTAAGATACCAGTTACGGAAAGAAAGGAGCATTAGCTACCATAGATATATAAGATAATCGAAGTACAAGGCCCAACAAATATAAGCAGAAATCAAATGGCAATAAACGAATGAGCAAAACTACAACTACTAGGATGAAAGGATAAGCAACCTAGCCTTTTATCCTAATCTGAGTCCTCCACAACCTCCTATCTAAGGTCATGTCCTCGGTAAGCTGAAACTGCGCCATGTCCTGTCTAATCACCTCTCCCCAGTACTTCTTTGGCCTCCCTCTACCTCTCCTGAAACCGTCCAAGACCAACTTCTCACACCTCCGCACTGGAGCATTTGTGTCTCTCCTCTTCACATGCCCAAACCATCTCAGCCTCGCTTCCCGCATCTTGTTCTCCACCGATACCACTCCCACCTTGTCCCGGATATCTTCATTCCTAATTCTATCCCTCCTAGTGTGCCCACACATCCATCGCAGCATTCGCATTTCCGCGACTTTCATCTTCTGAACGTGAGAGTTCTTGACTAGCCAACACTCCACCCCGTACAATAAAGTTGGTCTAACCACCACTTTGTAGAACTTGCCTTTAAGTTTTGGTGGCACTTTCTTGTCACACGGGGTCTCTAAGCCGAGCCTCCATTTCATCCACCTCGCACCAATACGATGTGAAACATCATCATCGATATCCCCATCTCCCTGTATAATAGACCCAAGATACTTGAAACTTACTTTCTTTTGGATGGCCTGGGTACCAAGCCTCACTTCCTCGTCAATCTCATGCGGTACGCCACTGAACTTGCACTCCAAGTATTCTGTCTTGATCCTACTAAATTTAAATCCTTTAGACTCCAACGTCTGTCCCCAGCCCTCCAGCTTAGCGTTAACTCCTCTACGAGTCTCGTCAATCAATACTATGTCATCCGCGAACAACATACACCAAGGCACCTCACCTTGTATTTGTCGCGTCAATTCATCCATCACCAAGGCGAAGAAACGGCTAAAAGTCGATCCCCGACGCAACCCCATCAAAACAAAAGTGCTCCGAGTCTCTCCTACCGTCCTTACTCGGTCTTAACTCCATCATACATGTCCTTTTATCGCTCTAATGTACACCACAGGTACACCTTTAGCCTCTAAGCATCTCCATAGGACCTCTCTTGGCACTTTGTCGTAAGCTTTTTCTAGGTCAATGAATACCATGTGTAAGTCCTTCTTCCGCTCCTTATACTGCTCTACTAATCTCCTTACAATATGAATGGCTTCTGTAGTCGAGCGCCCTGGCATGAATCCAAACTGGTTCTCTGAAATAAACACACCTCTCCTCACTCTCATCTCCACCACCCTTTCCCACACTTTCATAGTGTGATTTAGCAGCTTGATACTTCTATAGTTGTTGCAGCTTTGAATGTCGCCCTTGTTCTTGTACATGGGAATCATTGTACTCCACCTCCATTCTTCGGGCATCTTCGCTGTCCTGAAAATGACATTAAACAACCCAGTCAGCCACTCCAAGCCTACCCTGCCTGCACTCTTCCAAAATTCCCCAGGAATCTCGTCAGGTTCGGTCACTCTTCCCCTGCGCATCCTATGAACAGCTCCGTTAACCTCCTCAACCTTTATACTCCTACAATATCCAAAGTCGCGACGCCTATCAGAGTACTCCAAATCTCCCAACACAATGTCTTTGTCCCTGTCTTCGTTCAAGAGTTTATGAAAGTATGACCGCCATCTCCGTCCTAATGCGAGCCTTCTCTACCAACACTTTGCCATCCTCGTCCTCGATGCACTTCACTTGATTCGCATCGCGTGCCTTCCTCTCTCTCGCTCGGGCAAGCCGAACAACTCTTATCCCCACCGTCCCTCTGTTCGCATGTATGGGCGCGCGTTCGTTGCCACCGTTTTTGCCGCCGAAACTGCCAACTTTGCCTCGTTTCTCGCCATCTTATACTTTTCCCTGTTCGTCCGCTTCTCTTCATCATCCTTGCTGCCTACCAACTTTACATACGCCTGCTTCTTTGCTTCCACCTTCCCTTGGACTTCTCCATTCCACCACTAATCCTCTCGGTGCCCACCACGACGGCCTCTTGAGACCCTCAATACCTCTCTAGCTGCTTCCTTAATACAACTAGCCGTCCTATCCCACATACTGCTCGCATCCCCCTACTATCCCACGCTCCCGTAGCCAACTTCTCCCCCATCTCTAGGGCACTAGATAAAGTCAAACTCCCCCACCTAATCCTCGGTCGGTCATCCATGACCCTCTTCTTCTTCTTCCTCTTTGTCTCGAAATCCATCACCAATGGCTTATGTTGGGTCGTAAGATTCTCACTCGGAATGACCTTGCAGTCCTTACAGAGGCCTTTATCATCTTTTCTAAGGAGCAAAAAGTCTATCTGCGTCGCAGCTACCGAGCTACGGAAGGTTACCAAGTGCTCCTCCTTTCTCGGAAAACTCGAGTTGGCTACCACCAATCCAAAAGCCTTTGCGAAATCCAGGAGTAAGACTCCTCCACCGTTCCTGTCCCCGAAGTCAAATCCTCCATGCACATCGTCATAACCCCTCGAAACAGACGCAATGTGCTCATTGAAATCTCCTCCTACGAATAACTTCTCGCAGCGTATACTTACCACCACTTCGTCTAAGTCCTCCCAAAGCGCCTTTTTTCCTCCTCTTCCAAACCCGCATTGCGGCGTAAAGACTAATAATGTTCAAGGTGCGAACCTCCAACGACCAACTTAATCGCCATCATCCTGTCATTGATCCTCCTAACCTCTACCACCTGATCTCTAAGCTCACTATCTACTAAGAACCCTACCCCATTCCTATACCTCGACCTACCCGAGAACCAAAGCTTGTACCCGTCCACATCCTTAGCTTTAGGTCCTACCCATCTAGTCTCTTGGACACAAGCAATATTAATCTTCCTCTTCTTAAGAATCTTAACTAACTCTATGGACTTCCCTGATAAAGTCCCAATATTCTAAGACCCTACTCTCAACCTAGAAGCTCCCTCCACCCCCTTAGCCCCCCCATCCCTAGCCCCCATCCCCAACCGAGAACATGACCCTGGTCTACCATCCTCACCAAAGCCACTAAAGCAAATAGACGTTAGTCAAAGGTTAATCTAAGACAAGCAAAGGATCAATACTAAAGTACAAGTTAGCAAGAGTCTATAGGCAGTGAAATAGATATTCAATTAGGCGGAGCAGGCAAAATTTATAAGGCTAAAAGACAGGGAATGGGCTACTGGAGGTACCGACTCCAAGTAAGTAGAACCTGTTCACCACCGGAAAAGGAAATCCCTGTTTGCCGCCGGAAATACTGTTCCCTGGCCGGAATCACTGTTCACCGCCAGGAACTGCCGGAAAACTTGAGTACCTGTGCAGAAACTGGCCGGAAACCTACTGGTGAAGGGTTTCCGGTCGCAGGGTAGAGGAGGAAGGAAAAGAAAAGGAAAAAAAAAAAAGGGAGGGAAGAAAGAAAGAAAAGAGAAGAGAGGAGAGAGATCTGGCCGGCTGGAAAAACATACTACCGGTGGTGGTTGTCATCATCGCCGGTCGGGGTGGCCTGGTGGGGGTGGGGTGGAGGGGGGTGGGGTAGCTGATCTTACCGTTGTGAGGGGAAGGTGAGAGAGGGGAGAGCAGCTGTCAGTAGCCAATAAAGAAAATCCACCAAACACGAAAAAGACTCAAACCTGTCTTAGAATATAACTGACTTGAAAATGAGATTCAAACTCAAGTTTTATTCGCAGGGTTTTTCAACTATTCTTGTTATAAGTGGAAACCATCTTCTCGTTAAAAAAGTAGCTTAAAAAATTTTCAAGTCAGCTTGCTCATTTTGTAGCAATCTCAAACAAACTAGTCTTATTTTGCTGGCAAGTGTTTGATTTGTTAGCATTACATATACACCTTCTAGGCCTGGTTTTATCCTCCAGTTTCTCAATGTAATGCATCAGAAATTTTCATGCTCGAGAACTGAGGAACTAGGAGACAACAACAACAACATACCCAGTATAATCCCACTAGGTGGGGTCTGGAGAGGGTAGAGTGTACGCAGACTTGTCAGGGCAGAGAGGTTGTTTCCGATAGATCCCCGGCTCCTTTGCCCTGTGAGAGAGAGGTAAAAAAAAAAAAAAAAGGAGAACCAACAGACTGTCTGAAAGAAGCAAAAACAACTTTCATCTCTTGCTTCATTTTGCGTAAGTTTTTAGAACTGTGAATTTTGAACATCCAAGTGTTTAACCAGTCACATGGTACAGTGGCAGGAAACTCTGCTGGTGTGAAGATACCCGCAGTGTTTGTGTCTAGAGCTTCGGGAGAAAGACTGACAAAGTATGCTGGTGATATTGATGTTGAAGTATGGATAATCCCAAGTTTTGAAAACTCTGCCTGGTCCATCATGGCTATATCATTCATTTCGTTACTTGCTATGTCAGCAGTGCTTGCTACCTGCTTCTTTGTCCGTAGACATCGGATACGAAGAGAACGGCCTCGGGCCTCACGTGTTCGTGAATTTCATGGAATGAGTAGTCGTTTGGTGAAAGCTATGCCAAGCTTGATATTTACATCAGTTTTGGAGGATAATTGTACATCAGTAACATGTGCTATCTGTCTTGAAGACTATAGTGTGGGAGACAAGCTTAGAATTCTTCCTTGCCGGCACAGTAAGTTTTTCTCTCTTCCTGAGGTTATTATGATTTCCAGTGTGTTCATATATACAGGTTCTGTTTGGCACTTAGATAAAAGCAATGAATGCATGGTTCCTTCGGGGAGAAGCTCATTCTTTTTTAATTTTCGCTTGGGAAGGTTCCCTGTCTTTGTTTTTCGAGTTACATCCTGGTGATTTAGTTCTATCTTCTGATTGGTTTCTAGAATTGCTTGAAATAGCTGATATCAGGGTTGGTGATGTGCACTATTAGTAGTTTTCAGGTTTATTACATTTTTTGGGACTTTGTCAGGGAATTTAAAAGTGGCTCTTCTGATTTCCCCTTCATCTACGACTTATGGCCAAGGGCAACCTCATCTCAGGCAGCATGATGGTTGTTGTGTTCCTAGGTCTTGGCAACGGCTAAATTTGCTTAAAGAATGTTTACACTTTCTGGACGAAAAACGCTCTATTACCCGATACCCATTATTGTTACTTGCCAATTGCCATGCCCCTCTATCAGGGAAAAACACTGATGTAATTCCTATAACATGCATGCATCTTTGCAAATATACAACTTTACATCATAACATTTGCTTAAAAGAATAAGTAAATATTATTCTACCAGAACTTTTGAAGGGGAGCCTTGAGCAACGGTAAAATTGTTTCCGTGTGACCTATAGGTCACGGGTGCGAGCCGTGGAAGCAGTCACTAATGCTTGCATCAGGGTAGTCTATGTACATCACACCCCTTGGGGTGCGTCCCTCCCCCTGACCCTGCTAATGCGGGATGCTTTGTGCACCGGGCTGCCCTGCCATAACTTTTGTATTGAAGGTATCGTATATGTTTCAGCATATCCACTCCGACTTTGGACTTTTTGAAATCTATGTGGATCTGGATGAATGTTGTTTTTGGAGTAGATATTCAGATCTGTAGCATTGTTTGAGGAGTGAATTGGAATTAATGTTGTCAAAGAGATAGAAACCTTAGTCTAAAGCCCTTGCATAAATCCTGCTCTGATACCTTGTTAGTGAAAATACTGTAGAAGTCGTCACCTGAGTTAATTTCTTCAGGAGGGACCAGAAGTTCCTAAGCTGGCCATTTCAGAGTCCGTAGCTAAGACAGCCAAGAGAAATTTACTTCAGGGGCATATCTTGGCTATTGCTGCAGAGTTTTGGTACACTTGCTGCGGTTGATTACTGTCAGCTGTCTCTGGTCAACCCTAAGCGTTTTGGCTTTCATGTTTTATTGCAGATGTATAATTGTTTTTTGAGTGGTAAAGTAGGTGTTGTATTGATGTAAAAATGAACAACATAAAAGAGAATGTTGTTTAAGGGTACATCCGTTAGAGTAGGGACATTATCGAGAATGAAGTAAACTGAGGAAGTCCAACATGGCATCCGGCTTTAACAATTTTTCCCTAGTCATGTTGCACCCAAAAAATAAAACAAAGGATATACACTTATTTGCAGTTGTGCAATTATTTATTTTGTAGTTACTCTGTCTTAGCTATGGTGTTGAAAGTTAGTGTGAGGTCTTCTACTTTTTTGGTATACTTGTATACGAGTTTGTTTTCTGCGCTTTGTTAATAAATTTTTATTACTTGATGGAAAAATGGTGTTGAAATTTAGTCACCCAAACATATCACTAGGTGTACCACTCCGATATAAGCAGTAACATCCATCACAACATGCATTTTCCTATCAGCTGTTTTACATTTTCTGAAGCATAGTTTGATTGCGATGTGATTGCTCCATCACTTAAAATGCCGAAGTGATTCGAAGTGAGGGTAATTACTTCCGATGGGTGAAGTAATGCAATTCCTGAGAAATGTTAGTTGCAAAGCAATCCGAGCAAGCCTTCCCTTCTTACATCTGACTCTCTTAGTTGCGCTTCAGTGTCCACTTCATTGTCTGGTTTACTGTAACTCTTCTGCTATTACCTGTATTTCTCTACTTCTCTTGATTCGGTTTTTTTCTTTTCAGTTTTGTTCTTCAATGCTCTTGCTTTTTGGTTCCTGTTCTGCCTCTCTCTGCTAGTCTCTCAGGCTGTCCATGAATCTTTTTCTCCCTTTTCTGTTGTTTTATTTCATTTTTTATTCTCCAGTTCTTGATTACTGCTTTTTAGGAAATTATAAAAAGAATGAGATTTGCAAGTTGCTACTAAAGCTGATTATTAGAACAGCTACGGAAACAATGGTGAAATTGGTTTTCAAATCATTTTTATGACTGATTAGTTGAAAATTGAAAATCAATGTTGCAATTGAAATTGTATTAAGTTAGCTTGTTAAAATTACGTTTAGTTCAATTAGATTTGATGAAATTAACTGTTACTCCCTCCACTCCGATTTATGTGACATAGTTTGATTCAATATTGAGCTTAAAGAAAACAGACTTTTGAAACTTACGGTCTTATACTTGCATTGGCATGTGGTTGTAAAAGCATGTTATTAAGGGTAAAATGGAAAAGTTAAAGTTAAATTGTTTAAAATATAGAAAGGTGTAGTTCTTTTTTGAACGAACTAATAAGGAAATTGTGTCATATGAAACAGAACATGTAGATTATTTTTATAAATTTGATATTGAGGTTGGTAATGTTGATTGAAATTTTATAATTATGTAGGAGTATATTTTGTGAATAATGCATTTTGCATCGAAGAAACACGCATGATGTTTTTCGCTCTAAAACTTCTAGGAGTCTTGTTGCTCTATTGCACTTTGCACTTCTAAAAATATCGAGCAAATTTCAATAATTATATTCTGGATCCATATCTATGAATATTAGTTTTGCAATAATCATTGTGAAGATGCTAGAAGAACCTGATATCAATGCTGTTGCTACCAACCCTTTGGTATCATTTATATTTCCAAGGTTCTAGACAGCGAACTGTGGTAATTTCTCAAGCTACAGTTAAAGTGTGATCGGAATATTATCCTTGTCACTGCTGCTATATCTCATTGTGAATTTGCAAAATTTGGTATATCTATGGGATTTAGTTTTTAGTCAATATGAAAACTTTTCCCGACCTGGGCAGTAATTTGTTGATACATGCCATATCCTGTGTGTTCTCATCAGATTTCTTCTCTAAGGTATCTCCTCGGAATTTTTTTGCAGAATTTCATGCTATGTGCGTTGACGCTTGGCTTACATCATGGAGAACGTTTTGCCCCGTCTGTAAACGTGATGCAAGAACTAGCAATGGTGATCCACCAGCATCAGAATCTACACCATTGCTTTCTTCTAGTCTAGCTTCTATATCTTCGTTGTCATCCCTAAGATCGTCATTAGCTTCATCATCAGCAATACAAATAGGTCCAAGAGCATCCCAATCCCCTTCAGTTTCTCGTCCTCAATCAATCTCTAGTACTCCTTATAACCGCCAGTCGCTTCAGTCGCACCATCAGTCCCCTCATCTTTCTATAAGCCGCAGTTCACTTGACCTTCAAAATGCGTCTTCCCAGAGATCTCATGCATCTTATTTGATATCCCCTCACTCATTGGGCTATCCTTCTTTATCTCCTCTTAATTCAAGATACATGTCACCATATATTCCTAGTCCAGGAAATGTCTCATCGAGTTACATTGGCTCCTCAAGTCGGCATCCCAACCCACTGCGTCATAGTGAGTCGACCACTAGCTTTTCGCCATTTGCTTCAGCTCAGTCTCTTCCGGGATGTGAGTCATGATCTGTTAACAAGGATCAGTGCAACAGCTCTGGCACATGGGCAGACGGAGGAATATGACAGGAAGCCCTGGATTTGTACATTACTGTGACAATTCTGTTATAGATTTGATTTCTGTTTTTTGAGGTTTTTACTTCCGTCTTTTTTCTTTTTTTCTTTTTTTGAGGTTTTTTAAGAGTGTACACACGCAAAGCGATGGGTGCTCATGCTGTAAGCAGTAGCCCCCCTTTACATATCCTTCTTGTTTTTTATTTTGCTTTGTTTGGGTGCTATTGATGTTCTTAGCAGGTCTCCATTGCTTGATGGTTTAGGTCTTTTAGTTGAAACCTTTCGCTTAGATAGTTGAGCTTGTATGTACACATATAGATAAATGACAGAGAGATGACTAGAGCTGGTATTTTGAACGTTTGAGCAGGATACTTTTGTTAGGTCATTAATTCAGGCTATTGGGTCATTTGTAACCACAGCATGAACATTTAATGTTTCACAATAAGGACGGTGATTTAGTCCCGAATCAATTAGAATTGGTTATATGAATCTTCATTGATCATGTTTTCTTATTTAAATTGATGCGCCCATAAATAAAAGCGTAGCAAGAACAATAAAGCGTGTTGTGTAAAAGGGAGGAACATGGTCTTACGAAGAGAAATAATTATGTGATGTAGGTTTTTGGTATTCCAAGTTCAAAATGTTTTCATTTGTCATGACGTTTGGCCAGTGATTTCTGTTTATTTGACCCATATCAATCTCGGGTTGATGGTTTTCGTCTTTCTTCTCAATTTGGATACAAGTTCGTCACCAAGACTACCAATTTTCAACCCATTACTGATTTACAAGAAGGAAAATGTAAAATTAGTAGTGTCAAGTTGGTCTGGCTTGTAGTGTCGATTTCATAATGTCTCCAACACATTTCCAGCATCACATTAGTAAATACATTTTTTAATTCTAGAGCTGAAAACATGTGTTGGTCAAACTGCACTCTATAATGCCATCACTTGGAAAAATTGTAATTTTTTCGAAATTTTGATGTATCAACCTTACTGCTACATTAAGATCTTCAATCCCAGCCGGACTTCCAAAAACTTCTGAATAACAGCTTTCAACAAGCTGCAGTTTCGGTTTTGGTTTCGAACTCATATTATACACAGCACAAAAAAATATTGTCCCCATTTTCACAAGAACTGTAACAATAAATAAATCAGCAAACCTTGCACTAAGCATTCCTTTCCCATCAGTGGATGAAGAGTATCCTAAAAACAATCCTACAAGTATAGCTGTTCGTATACTCACTTTTTTTTTGTTTTTTGTTTTTTTTATAGCTGTTCATGTACTCGCTTATGATAACTATGGATCTGAAACTTAAAACATCTCTCTGAGGCTGCCTAAAACATCTCTCTGAGGCTGCCATGTCAATTGCTTATCTTGTCAAAGATTTTACAAACTTACAAACTACTTATTTCGGTTATATTGAAATTAACATCCAAAAAGTGAACTTAATCTATCTTGTCTTCTTTATCGCCAGAACGAAGTGGTTCTCTGGCTTCTAATGGAGATGTGGAGCTCCCTGGATGATCTAACTGGTCTCTTGGGGGCTCCTCTTTAAGAGACTGCATGATCGTCACCACTAATATCACAACAAGAACAAGGATAAGTGCTCCGATCATATACATTGAGTTTCTGAAAGCCTTGTAAGCATCCGAAGTGATGCGTTTCTGTACAACGCTTCCTTCCCTATATCCTTGAAGAAACCGCGTAATTTGGGACCCCTGATCTTCATCTTCAACACTGTCTGAGCCGATGACCTATTGTTTGTGTAAAATTTCAACATCAGTATATAAAGTCAATTGCTAATAATTATCAGCTAAATGTTTCACCTTAGTCCTAAAGTTGGAGAAGGTAAAAATGTGCTTTACAGCATGGAGTTAATCAGAAACTTAAAAAAATGAAAGAGGTGTTTCAACCAAATGTATGTTTCCTCAGTCTACCAACACAATGCAATACATTACAAGGTCATCTCAAATGCCAGTCAAATAGATAAAACACTCAAAAATAACTAATAAGAATTCAAGATAAATTCAACTTAAGCTTTTCATGCAACGCTTTATTAGTTTATTTAAACCTAAGCAGGCATAAAATCTAAAAGTTAAAGTGACTCGTACTCCTCATAAAGCAAAATCATGCTCATAGAAGAACAAAGACTAAAATTTCCAAATTTACGTAGAATTAAAGTCAAGAATAAGATCATGTCCAATGGTTTTAACCAATTGCCATAATCCTGCAATATTTGTCACCCTGAAACTTCTGGTGGTATCCACTACCTGGAGAGCAGATAACAATCCAACTGCGCATTTATGACGTTATTTCATGTGTTTGGGCTTTATGTTCCTCAACAACAACAACATACCCAGTGAATCCCACAACGTGGGGATTAAAATTGGGTAGAGTGTACGCAGACCTTACTCCTACCTTAGGTAGGTAGGCTGTTTCCGGAAGACCCTCGGCTCAAGAAAAGGTATATGAAAGGTCAGATACGGACAAACAAATCAAAGCAATTATGCAAATGAAAACAATGAAAGTAAATAAGCCATTATACACCAACAGATACTCGCAGAAATCAAGAGACAAGAAACTATAGAGCAATAAAACTACTCGTAAGAAAGGATAAAAGCGACTACCTACTAGCTTTCTACCCTAATATGAATCCTCTATACCCTCCTATCTAAGGTCATGTCCTCGATAAAGCGGGAAATGCGCCGTGTCTTTGTCCAATCACCTCCCCCGAAATGCTTCATCGCTAGCCGACCTCTCGCCCTCCGCCTGGGGCATTTGCATCTCTCCGCGTCACATGCCCAAACCATCTCGACCTCGACTTCCCGCGTCTTGTCTTCCGGCGAGGCTACTCCAACTTTGTCTCGGATGACTTCATTCCTAATCTTATCGCTCTGGTGTGCCCACACATCCGTCGCGACATTCTCATTTCCGCCACTTTCACCCACGAACATGAGATTTCTTGAGCGGCGGCATACCTCACATACAACATAATTGGTCTAACCACCACTTTGTAGAACTTGCCTTTAAGTTTTGGTGGCACCTTCTTGTCACACAACACTCCGGAGGCAAGCCTCCATTTCATCCACCCTGCACCAATACGGTGTGTGACGTCATCATCAATGTCCCCATTTCCTTGGGCTTTAAGTTCCTCGTTTCTCTCTCTCTCTCTCTCTCTCTTTTTTTTTTTTTTTTTTTTTTTTGAGTACTTACATGACCTAGGTGATGTCTACTAAAGCCATCAGGTCAGCCATTCAAGATCACTTGCTGGAAATCTGAACCACTGAAGCATGGATATAAAAACATGAATAATTAATGTTGTACTTCCTTTACCAGCTGGTTAATTAATAGATAAGATATCGGCAAAAAAGGAGAAAGTCTGAACAGAAATGTCCGCTAACTATAGATTCATGCCTCTCTAATACTTAAAGAGAAATTATAGAATGTGTGAGTTCATGCTTGTCGCTCACTTAACATGGTGAAGGAACACGCAAGCAAATTTTATTTAGAGCTGTAAAACTTTACTAGGCAAAACTATACTTGATGAGAGAGAGGATAAGAGGTTTCAAGCTTACTGAAAAGTACTCCTCGTCTCCGTCCCACACAATCATCATTGGTAGCTTAGTTTTCTTAGATACTTCAAATGACCCAGCAAAGTCTTGCCACTGCTTGAACCCGACAAAAGCAAACACCAAGTCACGGTTCGCAGATGCAGCAGCTTTCAAGAGTTTTACTAATCCTTTCGACCTCTCATCATGCTCATCTTCCACAATTGATAGAACAATTTTCCTCTTGTCGTCTTTCAACGATGTCAGAGTATCTTGATTAATGGGCAAAGCCAGAGGGAGCAAGCTCTGTTTGATATAATCCTCAAGGAACTTTTCTGCAACCATAGCAGAAAAACTTAGATTCAGTCACTGTTTGTAATATAATATGCAAGGCACAGTTTCAGCTAAAATAGTTGGTTGTTCTTTAATAGGGTGAAGATAGATCAAATGCAGAACCGAGCAATTAAAATGAAACAGGAACACCATATAAAGCTCATAGGCATATGGAACTAGGGCAGCTACTAAGTATATAAACTGAAACCTTTCAAGAACAAACATATCCGAGTATTAGTCATTTGTGTTTTCCATATGAAAAGGGAATATAGCAAGTTCAAGTTACACGAAAATTTCAAGAACTTACTTACCTTCAAACGGGCCATAGAATATGCTCTGTTCGTTGTAACTCAGATGAAGGGCTACCAATGCAGGTACTTTGTCAAAATCATAGAATTCCATCGTTTTATCTGAGAAATCTTTTGCCACAGAAAACCATGCTTTTTTCTTGTATTTCACTGCCAAATGTGATATGGTAGACTCATTCAAGCCAAAGCCTATGAATATAGGAAAACTTTTGCCTGCTTCTTCAATAAATTCACTAATAGCTGAGTCAGAATTGAGTATGGCCACGTCAGAAGCGACAAACTTTTTCAAAGATCGCACAAGTAAATCTGCCTTTCTTGGTCCATAATAATCTGTTGGAACTCCATGCATGAATATCTTTAAAGTTGGATAGCCACTGCATTCCAACAAAAGAAACATTTCACTGCCTTTTTACCCAACAACTGCAAACATTCACATCAACAACTACGCCTCAATTCAAAACATAATGGGGTCCAGTATATGAATCCTCATTGACCATGTTTCTCCATTTAAATTCATCTCAAACAACAATTGCATTCATTTACTAGTGATAAATTACCAAAACTTATAAAACATGTGCATTGGTATAGTCTGTCTATTTTGATTTTATTTGTCGTATCAAAAGAAAAGAGCATCTAGGAAACCTTGAGTCCAAAGTCTCTTCGTTTTCATCCTCTCCCAAAAGGGAAGTATGTTTGGACTTCAGCCAATGGTTATATTGTAGTGGAAAAGGAGACTGAGAAAGGTAGCTTTTAGGTGATTCAGCCTCATGGGAACTCTATAGAGAACATCCTCTACAGATTAAATAAAACCCCAATTCCAATTCCTCAGGACCAGAGTCCACAACTCAGCATTACGTTCCCATTCCCACTTGCATTATCTTCTACCCATCAGCACTTTCCTAATTATGCCCCTTGATGCTTATCTGACCAAGCTAATCTGACTCTGACCAGGACTCGCCAAATAAAATGAGCATCCTACATCAGAACTCGGCACTAGACGTGCACGGAAATTCTAGAAATGTTGGAACTGTTTAGATATGGGAGAGTCTGGAATAGAGAAGGAACATTAAGATCATGTTCTGAATTGGGATATAGGAAGGTATATTAAGGAGCCCGAGAGGTTCAGGGAGAGATGCAGGGCAGTGGATGGTGGTGGCAGCTGTCAGGTGTAGTGAGACAGCAAAGAGGCTAGGGCAGGATCCTCAAGCTAGGCTCCATTTTTTTGTGTGCGCGTGCGTGTGTGAGTATGTATGATAACCCATGTGATTTAAGCAAGTGTCCTTGTTCATTTTTTTGTCTGTTGCAATCCAAATGGGTTCATATAGGGATGAATACTGGATCAGGAATGGGATTGCCACTGGGATCTAGGAACAAAGCTTTAGACAATTGGCAGGGAGTTCTAAAAAGATGTGAAAAGAGCTTGGCAAGGCGCAAAGTCAATACTAATCACCGGGGAAGATTGATGCTGATAAATAGTGTCCTTGATACCCTTCCCACATATTTGATGTCCTTATTTCCCTTTACCAGTCAAAGTGGAGAAGAGGTTAGACAAACTAAGAAGGGATTTTCTTTGGCAGGGCAATAGAGATAAGAGTTCTTTCCATTTAGTTAGATGAAATTTACTCACACTTAACAAGAAGGAAAGGGAGTTAGGAATCAGAATTTTGAGGCAACACAACTGCAGCTTACTGATGAAATAGTTGTGAAGATTCACTTCAAAAGAGCACTATTGAAGGAAGTAATATGGGTCTCAAGGTTTTTGGACTAAGAAAGTAGTGACTACACCATATGGAGTCAGTTTGTGGAGGAGTATTAGAGCTCTCTGGCAAAAAGAATGTTTGTAATATTGGGTTTGTAGTGCGTGATGGAAGAAGGATTGCTTCTTGGGATGATAACTGGATAGGGAATGCTCCCTTAAAAGATGTGTTCCCTGATCTATTCAGACTAAATGTTTTACCTGATGCTACTTTGGCTATTATGAGGGGGCAACAAGGATGAAATATCAACTTCAGGAGACATTTAAATGATTGGGAATTGGGCAGAACGGCTGGTTTCTTGAAAGTACTTGAATCTTTCAAAGGGTTGACTCAAGGACAATATAAACTAATCTGGGAAGCTCATAGCAAGGGTGCCTTTACAGTAGACTCTAGTTATAGACTTCTGAACTCTGTTGGATGGTAAGGAGGATGTTGGCCTTGAGGAAGAATCTGGGAAAGAAATGTCCCTTATAAAGTGGCATGTTTCACCTGGTTGATGGCTAGAAAGGCTTGCTTGACACATGAAAATCTACAGAGGGAGGAATTATGTTGTGGTCAAAGTGTTACATATGTGGAAAAGAATCTGAGAATGTCATTCATCAAATTTCTGCATTGTCATGCTACTGATCAATTGTGGCAGTTGTTCCTTAACATGGTTGGGCTTAAATGGACTATGCGTAGAGATACATGTGAACTTTAAAGTGCTAGAACATTAAAGGAAGATGTACAAACCACAAGAAATGGTGTTCTATTATTCCTGCATGTATATGGTGGAATATTTGGAGAGAAAGAAATGACAAATGCTTTGAAGCAACAGGAAACTCTATTCAGAGGATAAGGAAGAATTGTTTACTTTTGTTTTGCTTTTGGTGTAAACACAACTTTGTAAATGAAGCTGAAGCAATGATAAATCTTACAGAATCCTTTAAGAATAAGAAGGAATTCATCTTAGGATTCTCTGTAAATACTTTTGAACAGTACCTTCTTGGTGCTATGTAACAACCCCAATTTTAATGAGGGGTTAATTTGTAATTTACCAGAAGAGGGAAAAAAAAAAAGGGGGCTGAAGCCCAAATTTGAAAGGAAAGAAAAGAACGATTTAAAAAGGCAAAGAAAGCCAACGTTCTTAAGTCATAACAGAAGCATAAAACGCAGAGAAAGAAAAGAAAAGGGAGGGAGAAAAAGAGAGGAAAAGAAAAGAGAAAAATAGGGATTTTCAACCCTAATCATCAAGGTAATGCCTCTAATCTTTTATTTAAGTTTATTACATAATTATGGGTGAATCTTTATGGTGAAAACATGGGGATATTTTGAGGAATTGAGAAAGTTTAGCCCTAGAGCTCTTCAACCTAAATCATTGATTTGAAGGGGCAAATAGTGTCGGATTTTAGACTTCTATATATCGTTGGAATCCTCTCGTTAAGGCCTTCCCGAAAACATATGTCTTATCGGGTTTTGAACACATTGACCAGAGGGCGTTTTCGTACTTTGAAGTTTGATTTTAACCGTTTAAGCCTCTAAAAATATAGAAGTGGTTTACCCTAAGGGTTTTGACCATTCTAAATCCGTTTTTGTGTAGTTTGAGGCAATCCGGAGACTCGAGAACGCAGTTTTGATTTATTGGGAAGTGTGCTTGAATTATGAATTTGAGGTAAGTGAGACTTTAAGCTTTGGGTACTTGCTTTTCAAAACCCGTTTTAAAAATATGTTTTGTCTGCCTGGTCCATGTGTTGGGACGAGCGTGTGCTTGGCAGAATCGGTGGTCCTTGAGGCCAGCCGCATATACTTTATTTTCAAATACTCTAAAACTCTCTTTATAAATTGTTTCGTGATGTGATACGGCTGTGAGCCATGAGATTGGGGCATTGTGTATGCTTCCCTTTGGCATTGTGTATGCTTCTTGATTTTACTGGGCATTGTGTATGCTCCCTTAGCATTGTGTATGCTTCTTGATTTTATTGAGGCATTGTGTATGCTTCTCGAGCATTGTGTATGCTTCTTGATATAGTTGACACATTGTGTATGTTGTTGTGGATTCGTGGTGTTGATAAATTCTTTAACTGCTATTATGACAGGTCCTTAGTGTAAATTGTGTTGAGATATATCCTATTCTTGATAAACCATTGTTGGACCTTGTCGGATATTATATTACGATATAATCCTTGTGCATAATATTTTTGTGCTTGTTGTGTGTTTGTATTTTCTAATACTTGTTCCAGGGGTATTTAGAGTGGCGGGTCGAGGATCTTACTGGGTTATATTTACATATAGCTCACTCCTTACCTGCATGTCTATGCAGATACTGTTGGTGACGACGAAGCTAGTAGCTCACGAGTTTGCTAGAGTTAATCTATTGGTTGAGGTGAGCCGCCGCTTTGTTCATGGAGGCTACCAAAAGTGTCTTTATCATTATTTATTAATGTTTTTTTCTTTTTCTTTTGGGATTTACAAACCCGAGTCTTTTCTAATTCTCTTAGATGCTCCATGGTCTAGTGTGGGATTTGGGCAAGAGTATTTGGTTAATATTTTGAGACACTAATTATCCGTAATTAATTATTATATTATTTGAGTGCTCATTTAATTTGGTTAATGCTGCAAAAATTATGGTTAAGATATGAAAATATGGTTCGCCTGGCCGGTGGTGTGTGCTGGGTGACAATCACGTCTAGGGGGTATTTTGGGACGTGACATGCTAGTTTCTTTTATATTACACTTACCTTTCTAAAAAGAACAGTAGAAGAGCACCACCAGGGTTCAGGTCCCGACACATGGGGGATTAATTCAGCTGCAAGGATCTTGAATCAAGGGAAGGAAGAATGAGACTATTATTTGGAAGTCGCCCCCCAACCAAGACCTAGATGGCAACATAACCGATACGTCATAATTGAGAAAGGGAAGACCCATCCCCAGAAGGAAGACTGGATCAGGATATGAAGTTCTTTTGTAGGATCTGCATCTACATTCCACAGTCTTGGGCAATCTATAGAAGACTAAAAATTGATTTAAGATCACAAACTGTGAATCTAATATTGCTAACAGAAATGTTTTACCAAACTAAAGAATAACTTATTCTCTTTTGGTTCGAGCAACTTGATTTAACCAGAAAGCAGTTTGCACATTGTGAAAATGTATTAATACAATAATTGTAGTAAGAACTAAGACGGATAAAGCAGACATACTCAATTTCATATTTAGAAACAAGATTACTGTATTTGTCAGCATTTACTTTTGCAATTACAACGGGCTGCTTCAGAAAAGCAAGATCGGCAGCAGCTTTGTCCAACTGCAAGGAACTTTTGTCAGAATGCTTCGTGATGTCACATTCAAAATATCAATTATCCAATAAGACAAGCAAATGAAATGCTGTTCACATGTCTACACTTGTATAGGGAAGAAACAAAATAAATGTCCCTTTGATAGCAAAAAAATACTAACATAGAACGCAGAGTACGAAGCTTAATGAACTCAAGTAAAGAGCTTGACAACACCTTCTTCTATTCACGAACATTATCATCAATCTTTATACAGAAACCATTCAACCTAGCAGTTTCGGTGATCACCAACAACACACTTAAGCACCCAACATAGAGTCACTCTATAAAGGGAGAAATTTTCTCTTAGAGGACAGGGAACGCTGAATAGACTAGAAATACGCACAACTATACCCATCAGTCTACGAACAGTTGTCAGGTGGTAACAATCACTTCTTACATGACATATCATGATCTTGTCTGACACTAATGAACTTCCTTTGCAAGATTACTTTAGGCCTTTACATTTAATCAAATATCCTTTTTTGATCCCACTATCCTCTGTTGTCCCATCTTCTTCTACACTTTTTAAACTGGGGGAATGACTTTCTTTCCGAGGTATCTTAGAACCTTTTTTACTCTCCTGATTGGGCAATTGACTTTGCATATGAACCTTACAAACTCTTCCGAGGAAGCATTTAACCAGTACCAAAAGAGAAAAGAAAGTCACAAGAAGTTATAAACTGAGTAATTTCTCACCGGTGAAATAACACAAGCTAATCCAGTTACTAAGATCAGCCCCCATGTGTGCTTTCGTCAGCCTATTGAACTATGTTGTTCATGGAAAACAGATTCTTTCTAGCAGTTCATGTATCATGGATGCGAACATATTAAGTTAAAAGACGGCATGCAAAATATTCTTTCACTATAACTGAAATAACTCTTTGCTCTTTAGTAGCATGAAGGAGAGCTTCATTTTTCCTATAAGTTTAATTACGTGACCATGATAAGCCCTCCCTCCCTCTATGGTTTCAAATTAGATTAGATCATAAGCATCTATGTCTCAAGTGTCAATTTTTTTATTTTTTTTTAATAAGAATTTGTCAAGAGTCAAATTAACACTATCAACAACTTATTAGCTACCATAAGAGAGTGCACATATATACACACTAGCAGCTACATACTTGATTCATGTGCCATAATTTCATTTTACATTAGTAGGTATTGAATTGCCATATACAATTAATTAATAATTAAAATTTGGAAATAAACCTTAAGATGATATTACTTTTTGCCCTATAGTTTTTTTACCAAAGCCACTGTCTGAAGGTCAATGTGACCTACTTTCAGTCTTTTACATACTGCTCTATCTACTTTTTTAAATAAAAATGATAAATTTAAAAACTGCTGCAAGTTGAATATTTTCCCATTCTAAAAGACAAGATTATTACATCTTAAAATTTTGGTAGAAGATTAGTTCGTGAATACTACAATATTATCACGGTAACAGGCCATTTGGTAGGGTGTATAAGAATAGTACTAAATAGGGTGTATTACCGGGCTTAGTAATGCTGAGATAGATATGCTAGGATTAGTTATACTGTTTGATTTATTGTATTAAATGAATGGGGTGTACTATAATAGGAATAGTACTCAATAGGGTGTATTAAAATAGAAACAGTGCTGAATAGGGTGTATTAGAATAGGAATAATATTGGAATTAATGATACATAGGTTTGCTATAGTACTGAATAGGCACCCACGGGTATGGCCTAGTGGCCAGTGAAGTGGTTTGAGCACCATGAGGTCTTAGGTTCAATTCCCAGCAGAGACAAAACACTAAATGATTTCTTCCCATCTGTTCTAGTCTTGGTGGACAGAGTTACTTGGCGCCTGTTGCTGGTGGGAGGTGGCATGTATACCGTGGAATTAACTGAGGTGCGCGCAAGCTGGCCCGGACACCACGGTTGTTTAAAAAAAAAAAAAAAAAAGGTACTGAATAGGATATATAACACTATCAAACAAGGAATACTAATATCAAAGCTAATACATATATTTTATTTTCTCTAATACATCCTACCAAAGGACCCCTTACCCCCCGTTTGGATGGTGGTTTCCCGTGGTTCATTAATATATGATTTTCCATGAAACCATGTTTGTTTCCATTGTTCTTAAAATTATGTGGTATGGTGCTGTAAACCCGTGGTTCATCCCATGATTATATAACCATGAAAAGTCCCAATTTTTGTAACCACGGATTTGGTGGTTTTTCCGTGGTTACGTATTTCATTTCCCCATTATACCCCACCCTCCACCATCCACCCCACCGACCCCCACCCTATCACTCACCCCCACCCCTGCCCCACCATCCACCCCAACCTCACCCCACCCTACCTACTCACCCCACCCCTCTCCACCCACCCCCACCTTACCACTCACCCTCACCCTACCACCCACCCCCACCCCACTATAATTAAGTAAAAAGCAAATCCGAAGCATTAAAAAAAGAGAGAGGAAGTGGGTAAGAGAAGACCTGAGGAGAAAGACGTTTGCAGTGACCACACCAAGGAGCATAGAAATCGATCAATATATAATCGAAGGTGGAAATAGCAGCTTCAATATTGGAC
Organism: Lycium ferocissimum; assembly: GCF_029784015.1. Classification (NCBI taxonomy): domain Eukaryota; kingdom Viridiplantae; phylum Streptophyta; class Magnoliopsida; order Solanales; family Solanaceae; genus Lycium; species Lycium ferocissimum. The sequence goes on from NC_081351.1 coordinate 50,093,772, forward strand.
TCATCTAGTTCCAATACTTTCCCATCCACCTCGAACTGTGGCTTCTGCTCCTCCGCCAATGACAACCGAGATAGGAAGAGGAGGAACGTGATGATCCAAATGGAGCGCATCTTGCGTTCAGTGGCACCAGTTTGTATGGAATTGTACAACTAAGATCTGCTTTTTCTTTTTCTTTTTATACTTTACGCGGTGCCAGTGGGAAGGTCAAAAGTGTTCTTTAACTTATTAGAACAACATCATGCCCAATGTAATCCCGGGTATGAAAAGGATAGACTATATGCAGACATTATCGAGGTAGTAGTACAACAAGGTCACCAATTTTTTCTATATCACATCAAAAGTCAATCAATATTTGGCTAACAAAATATGTAACGAATGGAGATATAGGCTAAGTTTTATTATTTATAGTTTGACCCTTCTTAGTTTTTACTGTTACAGTTAGCCTTACTTTATAATCTAATTACATTAGTACCCCTAGGTTTGCTTTATATAACTTGTAAGCATTCTAGAGTTATGTGGAATGAAAATTTAAACTTTTATCTGTTTCTTTTTCCTTTCTTCTTCGTTGTTTTCCTTGCTTTTACTTTCATGGAGTTTCCCATTTGGGAATCGCAACAATTGCTATCAGAGCCGACGATTCTCGACCCCAATTCAGCTACTATGTCTTATCCCTATTACTACTACCCAACCCAAGTTTCGGCTACCGCAGCCATATCTCAAATCCGTATTCATGGTTTACTCTACGAAGCTAAAAACCGTTACAACGCGCATCAGATTTCAGCATATCAAGGTGCCTATCAATATTATCAAGCAACCCCTAATTTTTCTTTCGGCAAGCTACGGTGTGGGGTATTCCAATGAAAATCCCAATTTCCAGCCAAATAACTATGGCTTTGAGTATATCTCAGCAACCATGGGAACTTCACGAAGCTCCAGGCGCGAACAACGTGGCACCAGGGGCAAGAAGAAAGCATGGAGGAAGAAGCGCAAATATGAACTTGGTCGACAGCACAAGCTTTCAAGTAAAAAGAGACTTAGGCAAGTTGTGACCAAGTTTTATGTCGGAAAGAAATACAAAAAAAAAAGTACAAGCCTTTGCTTGAGGAAGGAAATAGAGAAATCGAGGATCAGGTGCTCGACAAATTTCCTTTAAGGGATGAAATTAATCTGATGGATAAGCAGTTGAATAATTGTGCAAGGATTGTGCCGCTAGAAGTTAAATACGCCAAGGACGCTGCTGTAAATAATGCAGATAAGTTGTTTGACAATTTTCCAGAAAATTATTTGGCGACATACTTAGATGATTCTTGCTCTGCTTGTGAGGATGCTAATCTGGAGAATGGAAGTATGATGAATGGAGAAATGGAGGATCGGATGCAAGGTTTGGTTCTTAATGAGGCACATGGTTTATCACTTGGTCATTCAGATTGTGACATAAACCAGTTGTTTGATAGTTATACTCAAAGAGCGGAACAGATTTCTCATGATGCTTTAATCTCGAAATGTGATGTAGAGGATAATGAGTCAATTCTAGACAACAATTTTAACCGGGTGGTGAATGGGAGACGATTTATGAACTAATTTGCAATGACTATGGGGATCATTTGGTCCACATTGCTAGGTATGATGAAGTACTAACACAAGAAGATGAAGAAGTTACCGACAATAATGATGTCCAGGTGCTAGATAAGTCTCCTCCATTAAATGGAAATGTTTTTCCAGTTGCTATATTGGGTGCTAAAATTTCGGAGATACATCATACATCCTTTATTTTTTCTAATTGCAATAAGGACCAGGTGTTTGAAATTGATCCAGATGTTGTGAAACCGGAGAATTCGGGTAAGGAGGTACTAATCGGGATCGAGAGTGAATATGGGGAAAATTCTGAAAATGAAGAGAGCCAAGTGTTTGATGATTTCTCGCACAAAGATAAAGTTGGATTTCCTGCCTCTATAGCAACATTGGTTGATGTTGTTCTAACAAAAGCTCAAAATGAACTAAATTGTGAGAGTTTCATGTTAGTTGAACTACTGGTGAACATGGACAAAGAATTTGCTTGACACGGGACGAGTAACCTTGTTACCGGTGAATGATTACTGCAAGGATTGTGTGGTTGAAGACTTCATTACTGATGTCGTAAGGTTTTGGATTCACAATCCAAATCCGAGAGGATTCTTTGAAGAGCTGAAGAAGCAAAGCATAATGAATGATGTTAATAGAGTTGCGTGGCTCGAAAGTAATTACGGTTTATGTATTAGCGATTTGTTTGCCATTGAACAGAGAATAAAGGGCAGTGGGTTATCCCGAGATGTTTTCGTCTTCAATGTAGCGATTGGAAAATGTAGTAAGTCTGGTAAAGTAGGCAATGTTCAATTTGTTCTCAAGGAGGTGCCAGAGAAGATCACAGTAAGATGGAATGTAATTGTTGTTTATGCTCTCTATGCTGGTAATAGTTCTGACATGTTGCAGACTGTTTCATTAATTGAAAATGTGAGAAAGAAGGGAATAATGTATTTGGTGGATCTTGTTGTTTCCTTAGAACTGCGACTTGGTCCGAAAGCTAATAACTACAGATACAAGGTTGTGCTTGCCTGGCTAGTCTCACTAAATGGCTTGAAGCTCATACTCTCCTAATGGTGTAAGTATTCTGGTTTTGGATCATCCAAACATGGAGATCAATTTCCATTTACATCAGTTGTACACAAGAAATAGTTGCGACAGTATTGCATTATTGATGGACAATTACTTCCAACCTCTTTGAATCATTGGTCCTATAATTCGAGCTGGGAAATGACTGAATTCTCAGTTTTAATTCGTAAGATGCAAGAAAGCTATGTGCTAAAGTCTGGTACTGATGATATACTTCAGATGTTACAGGCAGTTGTTTCAAAAGACGTATCATTACTTTACTTGCTACACTACTTGTGGACTATGATAATGTTACGCCTCGAAAATTTTTTCAGTGAATAGGCTAACGAAGAGTACGAAGTATGCGGTGTTTCAATAAGTAAAGTATGACATTTGATGACCTTAAGTAAGATTTCAAAGACATTCGATGTTAGACGAGAAAGTTGCCAAGAGAAGGCAATGTATACGATAAATATCGGAAAGGATTCGCGAGTAACGAGTTAGTGATGATTTAATGATGCTTTGGAGAGGAGTTATAACGTCCCTTATATTGTTAATGAAGTGTTAAACAAGTGTTAAGAAGGTTCCATAAGGATTGGAGATCGAACGAAACGACGGGGATCATTTCAGGAAAAATGGGTTATACGACCGACTTATACGATCCGTATAACATTATACGATGCAGTATAAGGGTGCGTATAACACCCGGCGAGTTGGTGTCTGCCCGGTGGTGAACCACGACCACTTATACGGGCCATGAAATGTTCCACGGACCGTATAAGTGTCCGTGGAAGTCCCGACGGGCTGATTTCTAGTTTTTGTATAAATAGATGCCTTGGGATCTTTTACTTCATTTATCATCTTTTACAAGTATTGAGAGCTCAAAACCTTTCTCTAAGCACATTTCACTCAAGCCCAAAAGAACACAAAGAACAAAGGGAAGAATTAAGTGTTTATGTGTTAAAAAGCTTCCAAGGGTTAGAAGATTACAAGAAATCCAAGTGAAGGTGAAACTAGGGTTTTGCTCAAGTGAGGTGTTTGCACCCAAGGTTCATTCCTATACCATCTAAGGTAAGTTTTATGACATTTCCATGTTGTTTAAGGTATTTGAAAGTTGAAACACTTGGATCGCAAAAAGGATATAGAAATGGGTCATGAATGTGGGAATAGTGTCACTTTTGAATAGATGTTTGGATTGAGTTATGATTCTTGATACATTATGATTATAATCATGTTATAAATGATATTGAGAACATGGAATCGACATTGTATATGAATGAACGTAATACCGTGATATGTCTATGGTTATGGATGGTTTGAAGTGAATTAGGGAATATGGATAATATAGGTGTATGAAAATTGTTGCTTATGATGTTGTGAATGATATTATAAACGTTTGGGAGTTGATATATGATATGGAGAAAGTTGTATAAACAAAAGAGATGCTGCCCAATTTTCTCTAGCTTTAGTCAAGTATGCTAGGATATTGATTATCTAATGCTAGTATAAACTCTAATGAAGGTAGAACGTGAGCATTGAAGGAGAACGTTCAAGTGATAGAATAGCTAAACGAAAAGGTATGTAAGGCTAACCCTTCTTTCACAAGGCATGGTTCTTTGGCCAAATATCTATCCTTCTATGAGCCTACGATATTCTCCAATGATCCTATCTCTAAAAGCTACTAAGCTTATGATTCTCGATACGATACGATTGTACTAAGTTCCTTATACGACGAGTAATCCTTTAAGGATAGAGGTAATGAACGACGATAGTAATAATGCTAAAGATGCTTTATGAGCTTATATGTTCATGTGCCCGTATGTGGCTACTTATGAAACCCCGAGCTTATATGGTAGGATAGAATGTATGTATGTATGTATATATATATATATATATATATATATATATATATATATATATATGCGCGCACACCACGTGCGGTTGGGTACGGATAACCACGAGCCTTGGTAGGGCCAAGTATGTATGACACCGAGCCTTGGTAGGGCCGGAGTATGTGAAACACCGAACCTTCGTGGTCGGTATGCTATATAAATGCTATGTATATGACATCAATATGAGTATGAATATGCTAAGTATATGCAAATGCTAAGAAAAGGCTATGTATATGCAATGTGTATGATATGAACATGAGTATGAATGGAAATATGAATATGAATACGAAAATGGAAACGAAAGGTAAATGGGTACGGATATGGATGTATGTACACGGATACGCAATAGAAATGGAATGTCCCTATGGAAAGCAAGTAAGTGTTACGACGATAATACTATTATCTCCCATCCTATGTTATTTCATATGTGGTCTGTTATGCTTTCATATTGATATTGATCATGCTTTACATACTCAGTACATTCTTCGTACTGACGTCTTTTATTTGTGGACGCTGCGTCATGCCAGCAGGTGGCCAGGGAGACAGACTTGACCCGTAGCTTCATTATCCAGGGACTACATAGTGGGGCTCCAATTCATTCGGAGTTTGCAGGCTTTTGGTATAGATTCTTTTGTGTACATATTTATGGGCACGGCGGGGTCCTGTCCTGCCTATATGATATGACGTATTCTTCTTAGAGGCTCGTAGACATGTGTATATGGTTAGATGTGTTCGGTCTTGTCGGCCTACATTATGGATATTGTTTTGTTAGCCTCGTCGGCTTGTGTACATTGATATGGGCACAGTTGCCAATGATGTTATAAATGAATTGTCGCCCAATGGGATTAGTATGATGATGAATGAAAAGTATGATTTAACTACATGGCTCACCTAGATGTGATGTGAAAGTATGTTAAGAGGTGCCCGGGTGGGTTAGCACCGAGTGCCCGTCGCGGCCCTCCAGTTGGGTCGTGACAGATAAAGATTAGTGGTGCGCTTCTCTATTTGACAGAAATGGTGTTGACTAAGGTTGATGAGTTCAATTCACAAAATGTTGCTAGTATATCTGAGGCTTTTGCTTCAATGCTACACCCTACTCTAGAACTATTTCTGGTATTAGCAAAAAGGACCTCAGACGTAATTCTCAGATTTCAGCCCCAAGAGATTGCTCAAACATTGTGGGATTTTGTATTTCTCTGTGAACAAGCTGGTCCACCTCTTTGTGGCACCAACATTAGCTAGGATTTCATCTATGCAGAGCATGTCATGGCAGCTGAAAATCATCATAGGTCAAGGGTGTGGCAGATTTCACAGGATAATTCTCATTTTGATTTTCTTATTCGGCTGCCAGAATACTACTTAAAACCTACTTTCCATGAAATTGATGATGTATCAATGGTTGCAAGGAGATTATGCAAGTCGCACAAGGATGTGCGAAAAAAACTTGGAATTGGAGAGCATATGAATGTTGTAATTCTGAAATTTGGTGGACAGTCTGCAACTTGGAAGTTGGAAGAGGTGTACTTGCCAACTGGTTGGTTGGGAGCTTGTGTTGCATCTAAGAGACAACAGCTGCATCCAAATTTTATAAAGCTTGCAAACGATGGTTATGTTATCGCTACAGTTGGTGGATATTCTGCTGATCCAGGTGATGCAGTTGTTAAGGTTTACATTTATCAAGAAAAGAAGTTTTTCAAACATGAAAGTGCAACTCAAATAAGAGAATTGGATGATCAGCTCAAAAGACTTGTTCTCACCCTTAGCTTTCAGATTTATGGTCGCCAAGTGATCCAGAAAGCCATAAAGGTGGTCGATTTGGATCAACAGACTAAAATGGTTGATGAGCTTGATAGCCATGTTATGGGTTGTGTTGAAGATCAGAATGGGAATCATCTACTCCAAAAGTGTGTTGAATGCATTTTAGAGTGTGTTATGCAGTTCATTAGGTCTACATGTTTTGATCAAGCTGTGACACTTCTCATATGTTCATGTGGAAGAAAGCACCGATACTTGCTACTACAACTGTTTATAGCATTTGATGACCTCTAGAACAACAAATCATTTGCAATCTTCATGATCAAGATACTATCACTAGTTTGTTCCATTTCCAACCTTGATGACAAGGTTTCCTAAGGAGGATGGAATGTAACGAATGGAGATATAGGCTAAGTTTTATTATTTATAGTTTGACCCTTCTTAGTTTTTACTGCTACAATTAACCTTACTTTATAATCTAATTACATTAGTACCCCTAGGTTTGCTTTATATAATTTGTAAGCATTCTAGAGTTATGTGGAATGAAAATTTAAACTTTTATCTGTTTCTTTTTCCTTTCTTCTTCGTTGTTTTCCTTGCTTTTACTTTCATGGAGTTTCCCATTTGGGAATCGCAACAAAATATGACATTACATTCAATTTAGTCCGCATGAATTTCTTTTTCTCAGTCTACATGGCAAGAAGACCCAACACAATCCAAACTCATAACTCTTATTAACCCTATTCAGTTGAACAAAATCACGAGGGAAACTTTTTGCTCTCACCAAAAATTTAGAACTTTGAAACTATTGGTGTACTGAAGTCAAAAGCTACAAAATCTCAAAGAAGGTTCTTCTCTTTCCCACAGGCATTATTTAATGCGAAAATAGACCACTATATCGATAGTACTGCATAGAACATCAGAGAAAACAAGGGTGCTCCTATTCTGATTAATTATTAGTGTTGTCGATATATGATAGGAGCACGATTTATGGGTCAGGAGGAATGGCCAGACTTCAAGAAATACATTTATTTAATGTCGTTAAAAAATCCTTATGGACATCACTGAGAGAAGGAAAAGGAAGACACGATTTTAATAAAATAATGGGCAAATTTTTTCGGAGAGAGTGAAACTCTATTTTAATTAAGAGAGAATAAGGTTAATAAGAGTTAATTTGGGTTATGAATTTGGGTCAGGTAGGAATTTATTGCCATATAAACGAAAAGTTCATGTGGACTAAATCAAATGGCATTTCATATTTTGTTGGTCAAATATTAATTGAGTGATTTTTGAAATGATAGGGAAAGTTGGATGACCTTGTTGTTACAAAAAACGAAATATGACTTTGGGAGATCATTACCCATAGTTGGGTGACCTTCTATGTTACTACCTCGACACCACCCCTACCTTGGGAGGCAGAGAGGTTGTTTCCGATAGACCCTTGGCTCCTTAACTTGTTAGAAATGGTTTAAAACTGCACTAATTCCACTTATTGGATTAAATTTGCCCCTCTTTCCACCTATTTGATAAAATAAAAAAAACCTTAATATAGTAAAAATGGCTCAAAAAGTCTTCCTTCTATTTGTCCCTAACCTTATTTTCAGGCTTAAAATTGTCTTCTAATAACGATATAATTATATGATATTTAATCAAATTTTAATAAACACGTGTTCCTTTGGAGTGAGGAGCAAGCATCTTGCGGCAATGGAGCTTTGAGTGAAATTATAGATCTGGATCTGGTTTTGCTTTTCCTCCGAATTCATGCCGCATAGGAGAGGCGGAGCCAGGATTTGAAGCTTGTGGGTTTGGGATGCTAATTCGTTTAAGTTACTGGGTTCTAAAGTAACAATTTGTACCTATTCAATAAGTTTTTCAAGACAAATACAGAATTTGAATCAAAGTTACTAGGTTCGGCCGAACCCGCAAGCCGTATGCTGGCTCCGCCCCTGCCGCGTAGGGCCCCATTCAGGGGGGGAAGCACTCCCTACCAAGTATTTTTCCATACCGGGATTCGAACTTGAGACCTCTGATTAACGGAGGAGCAGCCCCATCCGCTGCACCATGTTCTTTGATGGTTCCTATTTATAGTTTACGCAAAGGCAGTAGTTTCCTTTGTATTTGGAAGAATATATATTTTAAAAGAAATAATTATTAAGAAGGGAATATTTTACAAAAATGAAAATAATTTCAGTGATGTGTTGTTGTTTTTTTAATTTTTAATTTAGAGATAAATATGATTCTAAGATAATTAGGATAGTTTGTTTTCTCATATTGCAACATAAAAGAACCTGACCAAAAAGTCAAATCCCACCCCTAGTATGAAATTCGAAATAAAATACATATCTGAGTTGTCCATAACCATACAGTCCAAATATGTGCTAAGATTTACATTTGGAGTCCATTTGGATACTCAAAAGTCGGATTTATCCAAATCAAATTCTCAATTTTCATCTTTGATTTCACGTTCAAATGATAAATCCAAAGTTAGATTCATGAAGTAATTATATATTTGAGTGAGAATCACTTGTCCCTTCATTGCAGGTGAATCGCTTTGAAATCGTCTCGATCCGAGCTCCCTAACTCCCAAAATGTTGAAATAACCAAAATTTAGAAATCTGTCAATTTTATACACTGCCAGACATTTCTTCATTGCGATCTACCCATTGCCATTGCAATTTTTTTTTTTTCGAAAGCTTTTTTCTTCATCGCGATCGCGATGTGCAAACTCGCACCATCAGGATGAAATATAGATACAGTTACCAATTTCTAAAAAAAAAAAAATGCTTCAAAGGGTGCAAAACATATTAAACGGGCTCGAAATTGGGTGAAATCAGTTTTCATGAGTCACAAATTACGATATGGACCTAACCATGTGGTCGAATTACCCTTTTCACCACCAATGCACGAAATGAGAGGTCAGGTTCTTTATTTTTCTGTCGGAATGTTATTTATGCAGAATGTGTCCAAACCATCCCAAACCACCTCAGAATCTAACCAAAATTGCTATAAACCTATTGAAACCTTCAAATCATGAATCCAAACATGTTTGTTCAAAACATTGACTTTGGTCAACTCTTAAATTTTCCCAAGTCCCTTGGGACCCGTGCCATCCATTCTCGCGAGTCATAAATTCCTAAATGAACCTACTTCTCCCTACTTCCAAAAATCTGTGTATCTTTCTAAATAGGGAATAGGGTCAAAATTACCCCTCTACTTTGGGAAAAAGGCTAAATATATCCTCCGTTACAAATTTGGGTCAAAAATACCCCTCCCGTCATTAAAGTTTTTAAATATATCCCTGTCTTAACGGAATTTTCCAAAATAACCCGATTTTATTTTTAAACCCGCTTCATTTAAACCCGACCCAACTAACTAAAAAACCCATATGGGTTACCCGCTCCTATGCCTAATGGCTGTAGATGTAGGACTCGGGAACAAGTTGGTCGCATATGGGTTTTTTATGTAGTTGGGGCGAGTTTAAATGGAGCGGGTTTAAAAATGAAAGCGGGTTATTTTGAGAAATTCCGATAAGATAGGGGCATATTTGAAAACTTTATGGAAGGGTTTTTTTTACCCAAATTTGTAATCTATATTTTTACTTTTTTTCTAAACAAAATTTTTGACCCTTTTCCTTTCTAAATATGATATTTAGATATTCCATACTCAACCTGCCAAATACACTTATGCACAACTTTGAGCCTGAAAGGAACATCGTATTTAGCAAAAATTTTGAGGTGTTACGTCCCAGCATAAAATGGGTGGACTTCACGTATTCAAAGGCAAAAGATCAAAATTTACCCCTCAAGTTTTGACTATAGTTTAAGATGATACTCAAACTGGAGATCTTTTAGAAGTCGAGATTCTTTCCTCGATAAGGGTGAGTAATATTAGACAAGTTCAAAAGGGAAAAAAATTCACAATTGCAAATAGCACTGAAGAATTTGAGCATTTTTCCTAAATGAAAATAAAAATTACTATTATTTGAATTTATTATTCTTAATCCACAAAATTAAAAATTGAGAACTACTAATTTCGAAGATAAAACTTACAATATTATTAGCTTTGAAAAAAATTGAAATTCAAGAAATAGAAAAATCTTTTGTATAGTTACAATACAAAAAATATAATTACAAATATTTGAGTTACAATTTTCAACTTCGAAAAATAGTACTGTTAGGTAGATTCTTGAATTCTTCAACAAAATCATCGACTTTCTTTTTATTTAAAGTCCTTTTAACTAATCATTGAGCTCTGACATTCATCGAGCAAAATAAACGAGATGACATAAAATTTCTCCTGGTAGTGAGCTCATTTATTGGCCAAAGATGTGAATTGAAGGTTCATTCCCTAGACAGGAGTAGAAATTTTCGGAAACAACTGCCCTTGAATTAGCTCAAATATTTGATTTCTTGAACACATCCTTGAATATGTCAAAATAATTTAAGGAACACGTCTGTGTCATCCTCATACTGAAATAACCTTTCGCAGATAATACAATGGTGAAGCCATATGTCAATTCAAATAGTCAGGTATTAAAGGACTATCGAAATCCTTCGTCTGAGGATGTTCACTACTAATTTCTTCAACCGGTGATCCTACATTTGTCTCCAAATCCAAATATGTTTTTCCGACTATATCTATTTCTTGATATTGCGACAACGTCTCTCCATTTTCACTGTGTGAAGCACAGACGTTTTCAGGTTCCCCTTCATCATGTTGTCTTAATCTTCTTTTCATTTTTTATTTGTTTCTTTTTGGGTGGGGTGGGGGGTGGGGGAGGAGAGGGAGGGAAGGTGTTGCGGGGGGAGGGAATGAACGGAACTAATGATCCATCGATGGCATCTACATCATCGATTCCTATACATGATGTGATCAATGTGAGTTTCCGTTTTGTTCTGGATCTTCTTGTGAGCGTCTTTCTTGGGTCGTTTGTGTTGATCATCCTCTTCAATTTCAGAATTAGGCATGCAAAGAATTTCAGAAAAAACGAAGTCAATTTAGACGAGAAACGGTACAAAGCTAATGTGCACATATTAGATCAAACTCGTAGCCCTCCACAAATAAGACTGTCAGGCCAACTCATAGGTCTTCAATTCGCAGATAAAACTATACTAGACCACTCAAGTGGGCCCTAGTCAATAGAATGACTAGACCAAATTCATAGCTATAAGACGGCTAGACCAAAAATGATAAAGAATATCAACTAAACACAAGAAGGAAAATAAATCATTATTTAGTACAAACACCCAACATCAATTGATGAATATCTTAACGAACAAGTCTAACACGTATAATAACATCACATAAACCCACCACCATGCTTCAAACAATGAATTACTAGGATATCATGCTCTATTTGTCATACAATCGGTTTTGGTCAAGCTTTTGCAACTCAACAATATTATGCCATAGTAGTGAGAGATTATAACATATTTGTAACCTTGATATAAGATGAATCTTGTCCGCAAACATCGCCTATGCTTTTGCCCTATTTAAAGTGTGATGTTATCAAATTACCTTATTTTTGGGATGGCACGTTACAAGCACCCAAAAGTCCATACAATCATGTGCCTCCGTAGGATATTGACTTGTAGGCATGCAACAATAGCCCTCAATGTGGCCCTTACTCATGAGGCAAGCACATGTGCTTTATGAACACCCCCTGCTTTTAGGTTATTGGAGCGTTCAACAAAAATAACCTAGTATTTCGAAAGGTTAAAAACTTATTTTTCGGTTAAAAATACACAAGGTTAAAAACTTTGAGGGTGGCGTGTTCTTTATTAGATCCTTTTAATTAGTTATTTTTTCTTTTTGAATTCTAAAGGATAGTTTTGAAAGGTCAAAGTAATTAGTAACTAAAATTAAATTTAAATATGATAAATTATTATTGTTTAAATGATTAAATCAATAGTACAAAAACACAAATAAGAGGCTTTTCTCATTTAGCACTTCGAAAAAAAGTTCTTTGCAAGCTTTCAAAATGTGAAAAAGGGTATTCAAGTTGAACCAAGTGTTACATCTGTTTCAAATCAAATATCTTAGTTTTGACTTCACATAACAAAGTTGAGATGTATGCTAACACTGTATGTATTATTGGAACACGTATTTTAGTTAATTATTTTAATGTTTTCACTTCAAAGTTTGAAATTGGCATTTAAGTTCAAATAAACGATATAAAAAGAATTAGACATCTTTAATTGAATATCTATTTTGGATTTGCTCGTAAGAGTTGAGATGTGATTTATCTAATGTTCCCTCCTTTCATTCGAATTTGCACGTAAAAGCTTAGATGTTCCATATAGTTTTAACACAATAGCTGAGATAAAATTTGAATTACTTTATTTAAAAATGCAAAATAAAGCCATTTTTAGAAAATTTGATACAATTGAAGAAAGTAAAACAATTAAATTGAGATAGGTGAGTACTGTATTTAGAATATGCGATGGCTGGTGTTTATTGTTTTTAATTTACTAGTTTTCACGTTTAAAGAACAGAATTAAAGAAAATAGAATTTTATTTTTTTAAGAAAAGCTAAGTGGTTAGAATTTCAGTATTCAAACTTCAAGAGGATAAAGACAAGAAAAAGGAATTAACTGATTGGACAGAAGGAAAAAGAAATTTCCACAACATGTCCAAATAAAAAGAAGATGAAATTCCAAATAGTACAATTTGTATGTTTTTACCGACTACTAAAATATAAGGAAAAAGAAAGGAAATGTGAAAGATATTGTTTGTGATAAATGGGAAGTTAGTAAAAGAAGTAGGAACCAAGACTTTTTAAAGAATGTACCTACCAAACAACTGACTTTTTACATGCAGATAGTCAACTGTTTGGAACTTTAAGAATTTACTTTCTTAAATCTTGAAAAACCCCTTTTGCTTTCTCATTATTAGAAAGAAAAAAAGTAAAGAAACGACTTTAAGATTTGATTGATAATTCAGATTTCAAAGATAACTTCTCCCGTTCACTTTGATTATTATGTTCAGGACTTGAACAATTTTTTTTTTGGTTAAAAAAAAAAAAAAAAACAAGGAGAAGTAAAAATCAATTTGAAACAGGAAGTAAAGCGTTAAAATCACCACAATTTCAAAATTAGATTTACTTACAAAACGAATTATGATAATAGGTTGTATTTGTTATGCAAACTCTTTGACGTTAGAATAGAAATAGTTTAAGACAAGAGATCTCCATTTTATTCTCCCAAGCAGTAGTCAGACATTGGTATTAATGAATGTATTGTTAGGGAATATGATCAAATGCAGGTAGATATATATATCTTATTCCAACTAAGAAAATTACACATATAGAAAATTCTATCTGATTTAGGGGTGGCAAATGGCTGGGTTTGGTTAGATTTGGTTTGGTTGAAAATGGTTTGAACAAAAATGGGTTGGGTTTCAAACCGCCCATATTTTATGTGAGTAAATAGGGGTTGGGTGATAAATGGCTAGGTTGGTTATGGGTTGACCCATATTATACAAGTATAATATTATTTCAAGTGTATGTTTATAATTTTTTTCTTTGTCAAGTTAAATTAATTTTTTCATATAAATTTCAGGGGTGAGGGGTGGGGGTCGTGGAGGGGTGGGGTGGGGGTAAGATTTTTTTTTCATTTTTTATAATTTTTTTTTATAAAAGTAAAATATATGAAATTAATTTTTTTTTTTTTGGGTGGGGGAGGGGGTGGGGTTGGAGGTAGGGGATGGGGGACCGAAATTCTTTTCCATTATTTATAATTTTTTTATAGAAGAATATATAGGAAAATTGAAATTTAGGGGGAGGGGGTCGTGGAGGGGGTGTAAAGAATTTTTTTTTCCATTTTTTATAAAACTTTTATAAAAGTAAAATATTTGAAATTGATTTTTTTGGGGGGGGGGGGGGGGTTGAGAGGGGTGGGCGGGGGGGTCATGGGGGTGGGGTGGGGTAAGAATTTTTTTTTCCATTTTTTATAAAATTTTATAAAGGTAAAATATATGAAATTGAATTTTGGCGGGGCGTATGGTGGGGGTAGGGGTAGGGATCGGAGTAGGAGGTAAGAGAAAAAATTTCTCCTTTTTTATAAGCTTTTTATAAAAGAAAAATAAAGTATATGAATAAAAAAAAAAAGTGTGTGGGGGTGGGGGCATGGCGGGGTGGGTGGTGGGGTAAGGGTTGGGGTGGGAGGTAAGTAAAAAAAATTCTCCTTTTTTATAAGCTTTTTATAAAAGAAAAAAAAATATATGAAATAAAAAAAAAAAGTGTGGGGTGCGGATTGTGGGTGGTGGGGTAAGGGTTGGGGTGGGAAGTAAAAAGAAATTTCTCATTTTCAAAATGAGTTGTTATTGAATATAGTGCGTTTTTATATGGATACCCATATTTGCCCATATTTTTATGGGTTAAAGAGAACAGTTCATATTTACCCACCTAAATATAGTAATCTAACTCACTATGTGAGAAAATGGGCTAATTTTCTAAATATGAGCTCAAATTGCTACCTTTAATCTGATTCTATTTCCTCTTTTAATCAGGATTCAATGTCGACATGGGGAATTCCGTTTTCAATGTCGACATGGGGAATTCCGTTCTAACTGCTTGATTTGATATTTTCAGTACAATTATTGAATCAATGATTTAACTTAGTTCACGTGACTAGAATCTGCATGTGATTGCTAGCTGCCCTATGCTATACGGCAGCAAGAAATATTGTTCACATCTGTCTTTCACAACTCACAATTTGTACATACTTTATTATTAACACAAGTCCAATAATTAAATATTTTATTGCACAAAATATATTCATACATGCATCACCAATCATGGCGTAAGATATTGAATTCACCAGACACCTAATGAGGTAACTTGCGATTAATGAAGCGGGCGAGAATTATGAGAGGCAATTGTAACAGTGACAAAAAAAAAAAAAAAGAAGCACTAGATATTTTTTTCCATTTGTTTAAGCATTATATTGGTGAACAGAATTATCTCATACCTATGTTAGTGAAAAAAAAAAACAAGCAGTGGAAACAAATAAACGGGTTTGGCCAACCCACATCCGACCCATTTCTTATTCATTATATTGCAGGTTAAAAATGGGTTAACCCATATTTACTCGTAATATTTTAATTTTTAAATGGGCGGGTGGAATACGGTTTAGTATGAACGGATCGGATTTGGCGGGTCAAACAACATGATTAAAAAAAAAAAAAAATTGAATTCATCTGACATTGAATTCTCTATATATATCCACCCTTTTGTCTAAAACTCCAACACCCTCACTCAACTGTCCAATTCTCCAACTCTAAATCCCAATACAACAAAGATAGCCATGGAAAATTGTAGCCCCAATTCCAGAAAACTGATCAAGACCCTCTTCCCAATTCTTCTAATTATATTATTATTCACAATATCCAAAGCACAAGCCAACTCCAATTCCAACTTCATCAAATCCAAATGCAATATCACAACATACCGTACCATTTGCCTAAACACCCTTCTCCCTTATGCCTCTTCTGTCCAGAGTAACCCTATCAAGCTCTGTGACACTGCCCTTGACATAGCCATAGATGGCACGCGAAACGCTTCCAACATGGTATCGGAGCTTGGTAAAAAGAAAGGGATTACAAAATATGAGGCGGCTGCCATTAAAGACTGCATTGGTGACTTGAAAGATGCAGTATATGAGTTGAAAGAGACACTTGGTGCCATGGATCATCTAAATGATCCAGACAAGGACTTTCAATGGGATAATGCTAAGACTTATGCAAGTGCTGTCATAAGTGATGCAAATTCTTGCCTGGATGGTTTCTCTGATAGGAAAGTGAATCCTGCTGTGAAGAATAAGATTAGTGCTACCATTTCTTATGTTACTAAACTTTCTAGCAATGCTTTGGCTTTTATAAATCACCTTTACTGAAATTTATAATATATGTTAAATTATATGAACTTTTATTTTAATTTGTTGGTGGATGAAAATATGTTACTTCATTTTCTTTGTGTGTTAAAATTTTGTAATATGATCGTTTCTTCTCTTTTCTTTTGTTTTTTTCTTCCTTTGGAGGAATATTGGAATATTATGTACAGTCCTAATTTTTACGCTTTTATATATGCTCCACTTTTTTGGAGGAAATACTATGGAATTATTATTATTATCTAAAAACTCTTTTTTTGATTAATAAAAGGCATATAGTCTGAGTTTTGGTGACAGTTCAAGGCAAGTCTATTTAAGGTAATAGGAGCAAGATGAACCTTTAAGGAAAAACTTATAGCCGCTTCCGATGTTTGCACCAAGTAAATAAATGCAAGACACATGAATATAAACTTTCAACGCATGGATGTTGATTAATATGTAATTCTCACTTTAATTTGCCATTGTTATCGTTAAGTTACTTGATTTGGTATAAATATTCTTTGCTCATACATATTTCAATTTTTAATGGCGTCAAAGTAATAATTAAATAACTTTTCATGGGGATGGGGAACAAATTATAACTTTAAGGCTCTTTAATTGTTTTGAAGTCAAGCGTAAAATCACTTGTATATGTTGGGAATGGAATTAGTATCTAAAAACTCTTTTTTTTATTAGTAAAAGGTACTATAGTTTGAGTTTTGGTGAAATTCAAGGCAAGGCTGAAGGCTGTTTAACGTAATAGGAGCAAGATGAACTTTTAAGGAAAAACTTATAGCCGCTTTCGATGTTTGCACAAGTAAATAAATGCAAGACACATGAATATAAACTTTTAGCGCACGGATGTTGATTAATACGTAATTCTCACTTTAATTTGCCATTGTTATGGTTAAGATACTTGATTTGGTATAAATATTCTTTGTTCATACATATTTTCAGTTTTTAATGGTGTCAAAGTAATACTTAAATAACTTTTCATGGGGATGGGGAACAAATTATAACTTTAAGGCTCTTTAATTTTTTTGAAGTCAAGCATAAAATTACTTGCATATGTTGGGAAGATAATGGACGCAAAAACCGCCCATATATTTGTCTGTGGCATGTGATAAAACACAATTAAAAAGAACACCAGATCTAACCTCTGATTTAGTAGTAACTTTTGTCGAGGTTAAAATTTAAATATTAAAAAAAGACGTTGAAAAAGTAAGAGATGTTGCAAAGGGGGTTGGAAGGGTTAAAATTTATCTACACCAAATGTTTCCACCAAATTAATAGATGCATGACATATTTTTGAATATACACAATTAACATCTAATCATAATAATGATTAAATTAGTTTATATTTTCACTTCATTACTTGACTATGGTACACTGTAATTTAGTAAACACACAGTGGAAATAAGTATTTATCATTGTGTGAAGAGGGCTTCAATCGTCCAAAATTGAGCAAAAGGAAAATGTATGTCGGGATGCAAGGCATGTGTTTTTGACATACACATTTATTTATTATTATGACCATGATACATGATATGTATTTTTTTATTTTTTTTTGAGTTTTAATTATTAAAAATTAGCTTTATTAATTTGGTGTAAACGCAAAGTATTTATCAACTTTGATAGAGAAGGTAAATTGGATGATTTTGACATGAACAAATTTAATAAATTCTGTAAAAAAAAAATTGTCAGATGGATGAGGAATTGAAAAATTAACTCTCGACTATTTGGTGATTTAATTTGTCGTGATGTGCAATTATTGCTTGTGCTTTTTCACCTTTCGCCTCAAAATCCGGCAACATATTATTGCTTGGAAAGTGGAAATTATCTTTAACCCATCTTTTCATATCCGTCCGGCACCAATGGGACCTCTATCTTCAACTAGCTGGGTGAAATATCATTAAAGAAAATTATCCATACTCAATGCTTATATTAAATTTATGAAAATATGACATGTTTTACTTTGATATATATTTTATGACTAGTATGGTATGTCTGTTGCGCGTGGGACCCAACATGAGAAAAATTGCAATCAGACTATTTGATTCTAGTATTTTCAGTAAGCTGACGACTCTTAAAGTAACAATAATATGCTTAAGCATCATAACTGATTGTCATGAATGTATAACAACATAAACAACATGATGCAGCTCAACAAAAGTAACGTATTCAATTATTCTAGTTTTTATTTTACGTGAGATTGAAAGCTATAAAACTAAGTAGATTCTTAAAAGGTTGATGTAGCCTATCTTCAAGTATTTCATACCATAATTTCGTCTTGACTATCAAATCAATATGCCATTGGAAATCCTTTAAGATAAAAAGAGTTGGAAAATGCATAGGCGATAAATGAAAAATGCAAAGTAGTGTAGGATCTTTGAATCTAAGCCTTGCTTCTTCTATACTACTCCTATTAGCTCGTGCTTTTTCGCATGTGAAGATATTCTAACACAAACCGTATAATCGTAACATAAATATGCAATGTAATGTGAAACTTAATTAGTATGTTGTCTTCTCATACTGGTGAACTAAATTATCAAATAACAAGTATCTTTTCTATCTTTCTGAGTTCCTTATTATCAAATACTTCAGTTGGTTGGCTATCTGAATTTTTATCTTGTTGGTGAGAATTCGAATCCCCACATTTTAATCCCTTCCCCATTTCCCTCTCCCCCACCCCTATGTAATAAAAAAAAAGTTTTTTAAAAAAATTATTCAAACTCTTTGACAAAACATATGCACATGCATATTGCAATCCCCTCATATTTATTCTTGCTATTTATGTACATCATCATCATCAATATTCTTTCACTTGTTTAATAAATACATACACATGAATTTTTGGTTTGGTTCATGCTTGTATATAAAGTGCATGAATATGTAGTCATTTTTTTTCCATCTATTTCTTGCACATAATTTCTAGTTCAGAATTAATGAAATATGTTGTAAAATAGAAAGAATTTTTTTTTTCTCTCGTTTTACATTAATCACCCCGGTTCAAAAAGAGTCCATTTAGCCATATGCACACCTTTTAGAAAATACTAATTCCTACACAAAATAGGTAATCTGACAAATTATTCCTAATTAAATAGGTATTGAGATTTGACCACTTAACACTTAATAAGGGCAAATTTGAGAAAATAAGATTAATTCTTTCTTGATTTGGTAAGTGGACACTCTTTTTTAACAAAAATAAATAAAATAAAGGCTAAGTGGACGCTCTTTTTGAATCGGAAGGAGTATTAATTTTCTTTTAAGATACTTTCAAATAGTTTATTCTTTCTAGTATGGACTTTAAATTAAAGTTCATTTTATCATCATTAACTTATTACATTCTAAAGAATACATTTTAAAAAGGATTAATTATAGAATTTGCACTTGATATGGTAAGTATCATTGTTGAGTCTCTGATTATGTGAGAATGAAATAGTAAATTAGAATTATTGTGCAAATTTTAATCCACAAAAGTCTTTCCACCTAATTAAATATTTTAATTTGGTTCCCCTGTTTTATTCTAAATTTGAAATCAACTTTATTTTGAAGAATAATTATAATTAAATGAAGATTTTATTTTTAATTAAATTATTCTCTTCTTTAGATACTTATAATTTGAAAAGTGATTATTCTCTTCTTCAGATAATTGTAATTTAAAAAGTAATTGACATATACAATTACATGTAAAATTTGGCGATAAGAGTATATGCATAAAAAAAAAGATTCCTTTTTAAAAAGATTAAAAAAAAAAGACTTAAAAATCCTATAAGGATAGTTGGTCCCACACTAAGAGGGATAAAATAGGAATTAAAAGAAATGTAAAGCAAAGAGTACAACATTGTTAATCATGAGGAAATGCTTAATTCCACTTTTACCCTTGTTTGTCCATGACAAACTCCACAACTCCCATTTCTATATAAGAAAGAAAAGATTTATCACTTGAATGATTAATTAATATTATATATTCTCACCTTAATTCACTACTAAACAAATGCGAAACTCGACCTAAAAAATTTGATATTTCTGACCTCATGAGGTCAGTTTTGGAAAAAATCCAACCTCAACATTATGTCGGGAGTCGGTTCCGACCTCATAAGGTCAGTTTTGGAAAAAATCCAACCTCAACATTATGTCGGGGGTCGATTTCGACCTCATAAGGTCTGGAAAACCAACATCACGAGTTTGGTAAGCTTTTACACAGGATTCCCAAAAACAAAAAAAATTAATATACCGACCTCATGAGGTCAATATATATTAAATTATTATTTTTTCTACAAAAATATTAATGACATCATTAGGTCGATACATTATATTATTTTTTGGGTTAGGGACAGCAGGCGACGTGGGAAGAAGGGTAGTCGCTGAAAGCGAGGCAATCGGAGAGAGAGAGGGAATGCGAAAATGTGGAAAAATGATGTTAGTCTAATTTTAGTTTGATTTACCGACCTCAATTTAATTATTTTATTTTTAATTTAAAAGAATATTTTAATTAAATAGTTGACCGGGTTTTGATCAAATATCGACCTTGTGAGGTCGGTTACCACAATTTAATTATTTTTTTGAAATGTTCCGACCTGGTGAGGTTGGTAATTGTAAAATTATTTTTGGATTTTTTAAATTATGCATTCCGACCTCATGACGTCGCTCAATTAATTATATATTTAATTTTTTTAATTTATATACCGACCTCGTGAGGTCAGGGGGACACCTTTGACACCTACTGAGGTCATAATTTGTTTTCCGAAATTTATTATTAAATTACAGACTTAGTGCGGTCAGTTCGGAAAAAAAAAAAAAAAAAAAAAAAGAGGATGTTTATACCGACCTCATGAGGTCGCTTTTTTTTTTCCCGACCTCAAGTGAGGTCTATTTTTTGAGGTCGGAAATTGCAGTTTTTTGGTAGTGATTATCATATTGTTGACCATCTTGCCAATATTGGTGAGAACTCTTTTGCTTATGATCATATTAATTCACTTCCTGAATCAGTTAAAGTATTCATCAGAATGGATCTTCAAGGAACTCCCAATTTCGTAGAGAAAAACCCATTTTGTTTTAATGATTCAATCTCTAAAAGCACATTGACATCCGTTTTCTATTGATCTCTCTAGTTTCCTCTTCTCAGGATAACCCTTATGAGATTGGAAGCTGTGTATATTACTCTTCCCCTCATCTTTTGTATATCATAGTGACTAACTTCATTTTTCACATCATTTGAGATGTTATGGTTTATGTCCTCATCCATGTAATTTTTTTGATAATATACAGGTCGAGGGTCATGTCTAAACCCTGACTTCCACCATTGGTGGACTTTTGCTTGAAAAAAAAAAAAAAAAGTTGTGCTATAATGTAGTTGAGTGTAAACATCAAATTAAATATGTACCTAAATGTCATCACCTGTTGCATTCACTGCTCTCTTTACCACACGCTTTCTACCCCAAAATCTATGCTTAGATTTTTGAAAAGGAGCCAGAAAAAAAAAACATCTAAGACAGCACTTAAAGTTAGCTTGGGTTTAATTTTTGCATAACTATTTTTATCTCGGAAAAGGCTTATTTTGATTTAAGAATTCTTTTTTGAAAAGCACCTACTTTTTTAGTGCAAAGATTATATCTTTTTTTTTTTTTAGAATAACAATTAAATTTGGTTTTTGCAACAAAATCAAGTTTTGAAACAAAAAGGTTGCTTTTATTTTTTTCAAAACTTTTCTAATCCGAATAAGCCACAAGTGAGATGAGAAGCAGAGGATTAAGATGGGGCCAACAGGAGGAGATGATGCTTTTTTTTTTTTTTTTTCCTTTACGGAGGATTTGGTTGAGAGAGGAAGGACTATAATTTTAGAAAGGGACCTCCTTTACAAACTCAAATTCATACTTTGAAAATGGGATTACTTTTTTCTCTAGTTTTGTTTTAGGGTGTGCTTGGTACAACGGAAAATGTTTTCCTGTTTTCACTTGTTTAGTTGCACATAAGATCTTGGAAAATGTTATCCTAAAAATAGGAGAAAATGTGTTCCATAAAAATTTGAGGGAAAACACTTTCCGGATTAATAAAAACACACCAACGCATTCCCCCCTCCCCCCACGCCCCACCTCCACGACCACCACCCCTCCCCCCCCCCCCCCCCAGAAAAATACCCATAAACCCAACTCCACCACCCCCAAACTACACCCCACAACCCCACACCCCGCCTAAAGCAACCCACCCGAACAACCCCCTCCCCCTTTTCCTTCCGTTTTTTTCTTTTTCATATATTTTATTTTACTTATATAAAAAATGCAAAAAAGTTTATTACCCCTCTCTACCACACCCCATCTGCTCCCATTTTTTTTTTTTAAAGAAAGCTCCCTCCCCCCGCCCCCCCTGATTACCCCACCTCTCAACCCCTACTCCCCACCACCAAAAGCTGCACTTTGAATTTAAAAACTTCATAGTAGTTTTGCTTTGAGTATATGCAAATGCTCTTAAAATGACGTTTTTCAACTTTCGTATTAAACATAAGAAAATGAGTAGAAAACCATTTATTTTCCAAGAAAATATTTTGTTGAAAACATTTTCCATCATTGATGTGATCCTACATGGCACACTTCATTTAAAGGCTTACATTCAAAACCAAGTTATGGAACTTCAAGCTCTACAAGCGGCATGGATGTTAAAGATGACATTGAAGGCCTTTGGAGGCTCCTACAAGCCACACAAGATGGCTTATGATGTGTGGAAGGTGGCTTGAGAGTTGATTGAAGAAGAAGCTACTAGAAAGGGGACCAAATGCGCAAGTGGCTAGAAGTGCAAGAAGGGTATAAACGGAAAGTGGCCAAACGTGCAAACATGGACATTTCTGCAAATTGGCTACACTTGCAAACTTGGACAAGATCGAGAGTTGGCTACTTGTGCAAGGAAGAAACATTTCGAATTCCAAGTCAACATCCCAACTAGCCAAACAAGGCCCTTGCCTCATTAAGGGCAAATATGTAATAGCTAGTTGTCTTTTAATTTCCTAGTAGTATAAGTAGGAGGATCTACCTCATTTACACTTAGTTTATGAATTATGATGAATTGAGAATGCTCCTTTGGAGAGATAAATTGTTTAGCTAGGATTAGCTTTAGATTAGTAATAGTTAACGGTGGATTCCATTGTTAGTTTTGAACCGATTTCCATTGATTTCATGAAGGGTTGTTCATTTGTGGATTCAATTAAATTTCTCTTGCCTTGATTTCAAATAGTATAGGTTCTTTGAATTGAATCAAATTGAGAGGATCTCATACTTAGGTTTGCTCATAGGTTCATTATTCATTGGGCCTTGCTTTTATCCTCTATTTCTCATCCCCTTTTCTTCAATTCTCATCCCAATTTCTTGTTATTCTTTAATTCCTCATTTTAGTATTGAATTGGTGTTTTTACCCAATTCAAGTCGTATCATTTGGCATCAGAGCATAGGCTAAGAGATTGTTCCTGCAATTTCTAATCCTAGGCTCAAATTCAAAAATTTCAATATATATATATATATATATTTCAAAAATTCCAAAAAAAATTAAAAATTGAAGTTGTGGTTTGATTTGAGTGTTTTTGAAGTTGGATTTGAGTTTGTTGAGGTGTAATACATCTAAATCTGAAGTTTGGTGGAGTTTGAAGGTGTTTTGAGAATTTCACCATTGTTGGAGCTTTAAGCTTAAAGAACAAGTCTGGGTTTTTGTTGAAAGAGATAAAATTGGAGGTGGAAACCTATTGGGCTTTGTTCTCCACATCATAGAGAACTTAGATCCGAAATTTGAGCTAATTTGAGGGATCTACCATTTATTTTTGAGTTTTGAAGGTTTAAAGGACTTGAAGAACTTGAAAGTGGGTCTTTAATTTGTGGTATTCAATTGGTCACAATTCGGAGTGGGCTTTGTTCTTTAGGTTGAAGGGAGGCTAGATTCAAAATTTGGGGTCAGTTGGAGTTGAAATTGAAGGGGTTGAAAATTTGAATGTTCTTGGTGTTCTTGAAGATATTCAAATCTTCATAAGGAAGAAGGTGACCAAAAGGCGGTTTTGATCCAAAAGAATTTTCCAAAATTGTGAAAAAAGTGTTTTCTATCCTAAAAGGGTAAATCCTAGGTTGCTTGGGTCCCAATAGGTCAGCAAATCCAAGAGAATCGTGCACAAATCACGAGCCCAACGAAGAACAAAAGAGTTTAGATTCGGGTGTTATTATACGGACCATATAATATTATATGATCCATAAAAGTTGACCGTGAAAGGCAAGTTGTTTGGACTAGTTTTTGTCCCAATTTTGGTCCTTAAAAATGGACACTTTCACGGACAACAAAGTGATATATAGTCCATGAAAGTTGACTGTATAATTTGGAGCTTACTGTTTGCGAAGGTCATTTGATACGGTCCAAAGGTACTAACCGTATAAACTTATACGGCCAGTATAAGTGAAGGAAGGTTGACCGTATAACTCAACATACGGGTCGTACAAGTCAACTACCCAAACGTATAAGTGAAGCTTGACCGTATATTTTGGCCGTATTACATCATACTGACCGTATAGCTCCAAAATTCCAACCGTATAAAACCATGTTGATCGTATAATCTTGAGGTCTTCCGTACTTGTCAAGGTAAACATATATTGATCCCACTTCAATTCCTTTCATTTCTAATTCACTTCTTTGATTCTCCTAACTACTTAACAACGCGTAATCGATCTTACTTGTTGTTAATTAGTTCTTGAGTCCATCTTTCTTTCATGCCAATTCTTTTTAAGTTTTTCTCGTTTTAATATCGTTGAAACTTCTTGGCTCAAGTCCTTTCATTTGATCGAGTCATTCGTCTTTCAACTAACAAGAATCTATTCTTCCACAAAGATTAGCAACCTCGTGAATTGATTTGGATAAGCGGTTCTTGGCCAACTTTGGAAGAACCTTTAGATTGAGAGGTAAGCTTGAGTGCAAATACGAGTGACGTGAGGAACTTTACTACTAATCTTGTTTGCTCGTTTTGTAGGTATAAGAAGAGGAGTCATAAGGACAAGGAGAGATAAGGATGTCATCCATAGCTTCGGGATCTTGTGGTGATAAATTGGAAAGTTATGCCTCTAGCAGTGGAGGGTATGACTACAATAGCGACGAAGGCTATGAGGAAGAAGATATGACTCATGATGATGATAGTGAGCATCACTATGCTTACAATGATAATGAAGATAATGGTATTCATGGGTTTTATGATAGTCCATATGATCATAACCAAGATAAAAGTGAACCTTACTACTCAAGGGGTAATTATGAAGTGAGTGATTCTCATAGGTCTTACGGGCATTTACGGGCGAGGGCAGAGAGTTGATACGAGTCCTATGGTGAAGACGAGAGTTATGAAGAGTCTCATGCTACACACCATGGACGTGGAGGCGATGTTACACCTCGAAAATTTTTTCGTTAACGTATAGTGAATAGGCCAATGAAGGGCATGATATATACGACGTTTTGATAAGCAAGAAATAGCAATTGACGGTCCTAATTAAGATTTCCAAAGACATTCGAGTTAAAGAAAGAAAGTTGTCAAGGAAAGCGAGTTATAAGTTGTATGTCGGGCAAAGTTACGAGTATCGAGTTAATGGTGTTTTAATAATGTCTTGGAGAAGAGTTATAACGTCTCCTAGATTGCTAATGAAGTGAAAAACAAGTGTTAAGAAGGTTCCATAAGGATTGGAGATCAAACGAAACGACGGGAACAACTTCGTGGAACCGTGAGTTCCACGACCATGTTCCACGGACAAGACTGATCCACGGACCGTGGATGGGTCCGTGGAACTACCAGCAGAAGTGGTGGCTGGCTGGTCATGAACCACGACCGCTCCACCGCCAACACAAGGTTCCACTGCACCGTGGAACACCGTGGAACTCCCGACGACTGAAATGTTCCAAGTCTTTAAATGTAATCTCCACTTCATTTATTTCATTTCAACAACTTCTTCCATCTCTCAAGACCTCTAGAATCTTCCATATATTTCATCCACAAGAAAATTAAGGGACAATAAAATTAAGGGAATCAAAGATCAACAACAAGAATTGAAGTAAATCAAGTGAAGGAAACCTCATTAAAGTCATCCAAGTCAAGAAATCTCAAGAAATGTGAAATAGGGTTTTGGTGCTAAAAGAATACTTCCACTCGAGGCTTATTTCTACGTTATCTAGGGTAAGTTTCATGGTATTTTCATGATGTTTGAAGTGTTAATAAGTCAAACACTGGATTGTAGAAGAATATAGAAAATGGGTCATAAAATGGGTAAATAGTGTCATTATTGGGTAAGAGAGTTGGAATGAATCATGAAAATGGATATGTTGAGATTATAAATACGTTATAAATGATATTTAGAACATGAAATGAGTATTATATGTGAAAGAACGCGATAATGGACTTTGGTCATGATTATGGAGAATTGGAGTGGAATTGTGAAATGCGAATAATGTAAATGAATGACAATTGCTGTTAGTGATATTGTAATTGTTGTTATGAATGTTGGGAGTTGATATGGAATATGGAGGAAAGTAGTATAAACGAAGGAAACGCTGCCCAATTTTCTCTAGCTTTAGTAAGTACGTTCTTATGATTGTTTAGCTAATGTCGATACGAATTCCCTTGAAGGTATAAACAAGTACATTAAAGGAGAACGAGCAAGCAATAGAATAACTAAACGACAAAGGTATGTAAGGCTCAACCTTTCTTCCTAAGGCATGAATCCTATGTATGATTTTACTCCTTCTTCATGAATTTCCTATATTCCGAAAGACTAAGAGCCTACGTTCATGAATAGTCATATGAGATAAGAAATATGCTAAGAATATAATGATGATAATGCTAAGTTCAAGCCTAAGGATTTTAGAAATTACGATATGATGTACCTACAAAGTTAATGATGTTGACTACGATTCATTGATGTTTTCTTCATGTATACTCACCTTAAAATGTAGTCCCTCCAAGGTGAGATATAACGACTATGATTACTCTATAACGTAATCGGGGGTTACAACCTTATGTCACCGCGATATGGCTATAGTTGCTTTCAAGTTCTAATGTATGTTTGATGATATATGTATGATGATGTTAAGTTATTATAGAGCCATGATATGTCTATGAAATGAATGATAGTGATAAGTATACGATATGTATGACGATATGAATCCACCGTGCCTACGATGTCGGCATGTCACCGCGCGCGGGTCGCTATGTTTACACCGTGCCTAGATGGCCGGGCATGTCACCGCTAAGGCGGGCTGCTTGAGATTCCACCGTGCCTAATTGGCCGGACATGTCACCGCTATGGCGAGCTGCTATGATTCCACCGTGCTTGGAAGGCCGGACATGATCACCACTAGCTGGTCGTATACGACGGTTACCCGGACGCGGGTTAACGATACGATGATGCATGTATGGTATGATGATGTATATGTGATATGATAAGGCATACACTATGATAACGCATATGATATACTTATGTATGACGTATGTATATATTCATGATTTGGGCACGACGGGGTCTCCGTCCGTCCATATGTCAAGTACTTAGCAGAGAGGCTCGTAGATACGCATCGCGTGGGTAGTGTGGTCTCATAGACTTATGTATATATATATATATATATATATATATATATATATATATATATATATATATATATATATATGATTTGTTAGAGCCTATGTTTATATAAGTAAATATGTTTCAAATGTTAATATCTTTCTAAGGTCGTGAATATATATATATATATATATATATATATATATATATACATATATTATGAATGAGAACAGAACAGTAAGAATAGCGTGTTCGGTAGTTAGCCCCGTGATACCCGTCATTTACGGCCCGTAGCCGCGCGTGTATATATTATTTCGAGGTACATCCCTTCTTCATACTTACGTTATGAGCTAATTGATGGAAAATTTTCATGAAATGGGAAGTTGTATGAACGAGAGAATTATGGTTATGTACTTTGTATGCGAATATGTTCGTGAGGATAGTGAATTTGAACATGAACCTTCGAGGAATCCTTCCGAGTAGATATTCACATACATTGAGTTGTGACACTACCTATTTTGGGAAAAAAATGATATAAGTTGTGCCGAGAGCAAAGTCGAAGTCGACCTAAGAGAAGAAAAGAGTCTACATTTCCTACTTCACGAAAAATAATAAATCATTCTTCCTATCCTAATGCAAATGTGCCATGTTCTGGATATAGTTGTGATGTTGAAGGTACAAGGAAGTATTGATGGTGACACCATGGAGGTAGAAGAGATGTAAGGTCTCAAGAGAAATGACCCAAGTAGAACTTCAAGACAAAGAATGAATTTACTTGGTAGTGCGGGATATGTCCTATTGTTGGATGATAAGGGAGCTATGGAAACTATCTTGCACCTCAAAATGGTTGAGGCATTGGGTATTGAATGTGTGATGAGAGCAAGATCCATACTATCACGTGGAATGCACTCGTAGAGTAGTCCGATGAGCGAAGAGATTATCATTTACCTAATCCAAGAAACACAAAGAACATTTGGCTTGATGTGCTTCCTTAGATGATTGTCCATGTGTTTGGGAAATCCTTGGTCTTCAAAAACATAAAGTTTCATAGGTGCAAGAATGGTACAAGTTCTTGTAGTGGACAAACAAGTGAGACTTCTTTTCCTACTTCCAAAGGTTGTAAACGAAATCAATAAATGTATCAAAAGATGTTGAGAGCATGTACGCCTTCGTAAGAACACTTAGAGGCTGGGCAACAAATGAAGGAAAAGCTATCCAACCCTTGTGAAGCGAAGGAGAAGATGGAAGTGGAGGGTTTGTTTAACCCTTGCAAAGAAATATTTGGCACTTTTCCTAACTCCTATGAAATCGAAAGAGAAAAGATTTAGAGGAGTAATGGAGTGAAAAGTGACAACTCTAGAGTGGAAAAATGAGAGGTTGTGAGGAGTGATGTGAGGGAGTTATCACAACCCCATTCTAACCCTTGTAACTTTTCTTTCTTCTCTAGTTGTTTGAAAAATGGTGCAGGTATTCTTGGAAGCAAACCGAATGTTGAGCATCAAACTTTGAAAGTTCTTGAGGTAGTCAAGGCTTCCCAGATGAGCAAACGGACTCCACAGTTGAAATCCTAGGTAAAGGAGATGTTGTGTGCGAACTACAAGGTAATATAGCTAATTTTAACACCACAAATGATGTGATTGACCATGTTGTTGAAGTAAGTTTAAATGATAGCTTGTCCTTAATTGAGCTTAATGAGTCTTTAACTTGTGATGGGCTTAGTGCTATTGTGACAATTGACAATGTATTTGATAGGGTGATCCAACACTAGTTTATCCTATTGATGACTATCTTGACTCTTCTTTTGAGTTCAAGTTGTGTCCACCTAGTGTTGATCCTCTTGATATGCATATTAATACTTTGTCATGTGAGTTGTTAGGACACCCGTTAGTTGATCCTAGCGATGATCGAATTGAATTGTCTAGTAAGGTCGATTTGTGTCCAACTAGTGTGGATGTCAATTGTTTTGGTCAACTTGCTTGTATCGATAGTCCACTAATTGAGAAATGTCGTGATGTGCTTAATGAATCTTAATTTAGTGATGAAGTTAGAATATGACACACCACCCATGTTTGACACTTATGGAGATGAGTCTCATGACCTTGATTTGTTGTCATTTGTTAAGACTCAAGATTCTAAAGGTGTTATGTGCCAAGTAGATAGTCATGAGATTGAAAATGCTTTGAAGAATGACCTTTGTCTTTTTGAGAGTGAGATTGCATGCTTCATTAATTCTTCTCTCTTTATATATAATGTGTTATTTGATATTGACATAACTATTGGAAATGATGAACCTAGTGGGGTGTTTGGCAGTGTTGAGCATTTGGATTCCTTTGAAGACTATAATGTGATGTGTAACCCACTATAGAATGATGACACTCTTTCCCATGATGGAAATCTTCCTTGGTCCAATTGTGATCCATTTGTGGGGAAGAAAAGTGTACAAAACAAAGGCGGACGTTGTTTAGAAATTGCCAATTCTTCTTTCATGCTCAACTTCATAGTAACCTATTGGATGATCTTGTTCTAAATTCTAGTAGTGAGGTTACACTTGAGGATAATATAGAAGAGGAAGATGTTTTACGCAATACCTTTATTTACTACTTGTTTGCATTTGATGACGCTCATGTATATGTTTTGGGTGCATCTTATGTTAAGGGAGAAGATGTGTTACGCAATACCTTTATTTACTACTTGTTTGCATTTGATGATGCCCATGTATATATTTTGGGTGCATCTTATGTTAAGGGAGACTCTTATAGGGTAAATGATTGTGTCCTTGACCATACTAGGTGGGTAATCTACCCATTTGGTTCGGGTGATACCTCATGTGATTTAGGGACACTATCTTGGAAGAGTCCTTGCTTGAAAATTGAATCTTCATGGTGCTTCATATCAAATAGAACCAATGTAGTTTTACATGCTTCATATTTTACATGCATTGGTTTTATTACTTTACCTTTATATCATGAACCTTGGAGGGATTAAATTCTTGATACCTCATGTGTGCAAATGTTAATTATGATAGTCATTGATGTGTGGTTGTACCACAAATTTGTTCATCCTTGGCATAAACATGTGATCATGGTTTTGCGTGCTAACCGTCAATCCTTGAGGAGTATGTTTTCATGTGTCCTCCCTTGGGTTTTGCTAGGTTCGTATTCGAGGACGAATCCATTTGAAAGAGGGGAGGATGATAGGATCACATGGCACACTTCATCTAAAGGCTTACATCCAAAGCCAAGTTATGGACTTCAAGCTCTACAAGCGGCTTGGATGGTAAGGATGGCATTGAAGGCCTTTAGAGGCTCCTACAAGCCACACAAGATGGCTTATGATGTGTGGAAGGTGGCTTAGGAGTTGATTGTAGAAGAAGCTACTAGAAAGGGGACCAAATGCGCAAGTGGCTAGAAGTGCAAGAAGAGCATAAATGCAAAGTGACCAAACGTGCAAACGGGGACATTTCTGCAAATTGACTACACTTGCAAACTTGGACAAGATAGGGAGTTGGCTATTTGTGCAAGGAAGAAACATTTCGCATTCTAAGTCAACATCCCAACTAGCCAAACAAGACCCTTGCCTCATTAAGGGCAAATATGTAATAGCTAGTTGTCTTTTAATTTCCTAGTAGTATAAGTAGGAGGATCTACCTCATTTACACTTAGTTTATGAATTATGATGAATTGAGAATACTCCTTTGGAGAGATAGATTGTTTAGCTAGGACTAGCTTTAGATTAGTAATAGTTAACGGTGGATTCCATTATTGGTTTTGAACCGATTTCCATTGATTTCATGAAGGGTTGTTCGTTTGTGGATTCAATTGAATTTCCCTTGCCTTGATTTCAAATAGTATAGGTTCTTTGAATTGAATCAAATTGAGAGGGCCTAGATTTCATCTACTTAGATTTGCTCATAGGTTCATTATTCATTGGGTCTTGTTTTTATCCTCTATTTCTTATCCCCTTTTCTTCAATTCTCATCCCAATTTCTTGTTATCCTTTAATTCCGCATTTTAGTGTTGAATTGGTGTTTCCCCCCAATTCAAATCGTATCAATCATACCAAACACGACCTTTAGTCACTGATTCATATCTTGAACCTTATCAAGACAAAATCTGTTAGCTACAATTTATTCGCACTAAATTCAGTTTATTCAGAAAGGGAATATTGTTAGTTTTTTCTTACTTCTCAATTCCAACCTCTAACTTCTCTCCATTTCTTTCATGCCAAATTTGCCCAAGTTGCTTTTACTAAGCCACTATTTTTTGGGGAAATAACTCATATATACAACACACGCACCTAGTTTGCACCCAAACTAACCCACTATATCATTCTAGCCCACTATTGTTGTATCGGTGTATAGATAATGTATATGTACACTGTGTGTGTATAGACACACACACACATTAATATACTTTGTATACATAATGTATATGTTTTGTATAAACACATGAAACCAACTCAAAGTACAGTGTATACAAAGTATAGCTACATATTTACATTAATATACTTTGTATAAACACATGAACCAACCCAATTTACAGTGTATAGATAACGAATTTAAACCCCCAATTTGAGTCCACTCTCCTCTTTCAAATCCTTGAGATATCCTTACTGCTACGAACAATTCTCCTATATCCTCCATTTTTATTACCAATTTAAACAAACAAAACTATTGAATCAAATTCAATGCTAACACTAAATCAGTCTTTCTAAAACGTGTGGAAAGTTCGAATAGTGGAATTGATTTCTTGAACGGTTATTCAGCCTAAGAAATGGAAAAATTCCTTCATTGAAGTCACAAGATCTGCTACATGAACAACAAAGCCATGGAAGAAATATCTCTGTGTGTGTATTTAGAGAGATTCTTGATATGAAATTTTCGTTTCCAAATTTTCTTCTTATCAATCATAGAACCAAAAAAAAAAAAAAAAAAGATCATGGAAAATGAGTGAGGTTAGGGTGGGGGTAGCGAAGTTGCGGGTGGGTATTGAGGGCCAAAGAAGATGGAGCGTTTGAAGGCTGAAGGGTGGTCTTAGGGTGCAAACTAGGTAGGCAAAGGAATATTTAGGGTAAAAAGTGGATTGTTGGGCTAATTTTGGTAAACTAGATCACTTGTGGGTATTAGGCCGTAATTATTCCTCCATTACTTTTAACACTCTACATGAAAAGAAAGCCCATTAGGGCCAAGTTTTTCGTTCCACGAGAGGTAGATGTGGGCTATTGGATAGCTCGACTTATGACGAAGATATTTTTTTGGAAAAATATATATAAAAAATAAGACTCATATTTATCAAACGTAGCGGTAGATTTTCGTTTATCAAACATAAGATGAGTTTGCAAAAAAAACATATGCGAAATCACACTTCGAATCTCGCTCAAAACTTAGAATTTCACTCACAATTTCGTGTATAAAATTGGTATGAAAAATGTATATAATTATATAAATTTTGTATAAATTTCATGTTAAGTTTCTGGAAAAAATCATGTTCGAACCTCGCTCAAGATTTCATGTATAAAATATGTATAGAACCGGATAATGGGTCAAAATTTGAGGTGGGTTTTAATTAGAACCGGATATTAAAATTGGGAATGGGTCATTTTATTATCAGGCTGTCACGTGTCACTCCGTTTAAATTAAGGCAAATCAGTGCCAAAGTATAATAGTAGGAGACAATTGGACGAAAAGCATAACGGAGGGCATGAATAAATACTATTTGAAAGTTCAGAGGTATTTTTGATCATTTTCCGTATTATAAAAATATATATGACGTTATATTTCTTTTAATACCAAACAATTTATTAGTTTAACTAAATGACTACTGCTTTATGTATACCGCAATACATCAAAATCATACGACGTATCAATATCACATGCAAAAAAGTGAAGTGACTTTGGATTCGGCTCCCAATTGTTATGTTATTATTATTTTTTAAGTATGCCAAACATAGCATGATTTTAGAGGGGAGGGGGGAATACTCCGTTCAGCAAGATTGTAGGGGAAAAAATATTATGTTCAACATGATTTAGAGGCCGGATACAAGATTGGCTACATAATGCCATCATTTTTAAGCCTAAGTTGGTAAATAAAATATTAGGTAAAAAATATGTTAATTCTACGTAGGAGTTGTATGTGTTGAAGGGTGCGACTATCTCAACTAAAAGCTTAAGCTGTTAGAGAGAGCATATTTTGTTCACTTAATTATATTCTCAATATCCCCCTCATGTGCGGGCTTAATTTTTTTTTTCTCGTGTGTCAAGCACGTGAAAATTCTTTTGGATGATGGGTGGCGATGAGATTCGATCCCAAAACCCCTTTTTCTGCTCTGATACCATGATAGTCACACACTTCAACATGATATTAGAGCACACTTTATTTATTTATTTATTTATTGATATTTGCAATAGCATGTACATGTCAATCTCCCTTGTATTTAATCCAAAATCATTAGTCCAATTCATTCGTACTTCAAACCATCACCAACTAAAATAACCCTCTTTTTCATTTAACCCAATCCATCTGACCTACTACCAAACACCCCATCCAACCGACCTAATACGAAACACCCCATCCAACCCAAAATCAAACCTCTTGTGACCCAAATTATCAACATAGCCAACTCCCTACCTACCTACCTATCTAATTGACTAACTATCCATTTTAATCTAAGTCGCTCACCTCCTTTCAATCGACATTTGAGATTAACCAATGCCTACCATAGTTAAGCTCCGAATTTTCCCAATCATAGCCTCAATACTCATCTTTATCAGCTATCTCATCTAACCCTAGTTTCCCCTTCCTTTTCGAATGGGTGAAATTGGTAGTGGTAAAGGATTTCTTTCTCTTATTTGGACTTTTTTCTCTGCCCTCCATCTATTATGGTAAAAATTGGATGAAACCAGCCCATTTTAAGGATCGAATGTCCTTAGATTAGGTGGAACGTGCTTGGCATCGGACTTTACTGTCTATCAAGCGAACCTTGCATCTAAATGAATGATAGATTATTAATTAAGCTAACTGGATTAACAATAATCATTTAAGATTTTATTATTATTATTATTAATATTATTATTATTATGTAATAAACTGAATATAACATCTAGTGCTAAAGTAACTAAAAAATGTACCTACTAACAAGTTGTGAGTCTTTAATTAAGAATATGAGTCCACAAGTTTATGAGGCATTCCCCGACAACAGTAAAATATCTAAAACATGATGTAAACTTAAAGGAAGTGGCCATCCATGAAAATAATCAATGACATTTATCGATAGGGTCAGTATTGTTTGAATCTAATCATGTGTCTCGCTGTCAACTGTCTCAACACCTGCCATGACAATGTAGGCAGGCCCAAATGGGCTAAGTACCACTAATAGGGTATGCTAGTAATTCTAGTAGACTACCTCCTAAAAGGTGGCACAAGACTTTCTGAGGGAACATTATATCCAAGGGGAATATGTGCATATATAACAAAAAAGCATTTTAAAAAGACTAAAGATTGATAAAGAAGAATTAAAAGTTGAACTATAAGATGATAACTGAATTGAAGTTGAAATTGTAGAATGTAAGCAGAACTGTAAACTGATCTGAAACTGAAGGCCGAGTTATTTAAAATCAAATAATCTTTCATGAAAAGAGATTTCACATTGTGCCACGCGTACCTGTCGTCTAGCGATACGCACGAAAAGTGACGCTGACACTTTCAATAAGCATGTAACTATGTCTTGCGTATGCCAGATCTACATACAGGGGAATAATCAACCATCTCCCACAACATACATAGCTTTATACAAGCGTGGGGTAACTAATCATGGCCTTAGCTGAACTCACGCAAAGGGAGGGTGACTAGTCCTCCCTTCATGAGTTTGGATGTGATCACACTAATAGTTGAATCTGAACTAAGACACATAACAAACAATTGGACTCATAATCTTATCCTAAAGTAACGTTTAAGAGTAGCTTGAGAGACTGATTTATAAATTTCAAACCAAAGCTCTTCTCCTTGATGAGTGTTCTTGAACCTTTGGGTAATTTCTATTGATTCAACTGAGTGTTAATATCAACCATTAAAGCGTCCAATCTAACTTAATTTAACCATGAATTGATCCAAAAAATTACCTTAAAATTTTCTTTAAAAGGGAGCTTGATCTCTCTCTCACAAAGATCCCAAAACAAGTCTTAGTAAGCTTCCTATCTT
Source organism: Lycium ferocissimum (assembly GCF_029784015.1). Taxonomy (NCBI): domain Eukaryota; kingdom Viridiplantae; phylum Streptophyta; class Magnoliopsida; order Solanales; family Solanaceae; genus Lycium; species Lycium ferocissimum. The sequence continues at coordinate 50,129,669 of NC_081351.1, forward strand.
GGAATCACTGCAACTATGAAACTTCAGAATAGATGGGATCATCTAAGTGTATTCTTCCCAAATTGAGCGATCATTGGAGTTATTTGATGAGAACTACTTGATTCCCCCATATTTAGTGATAAACAAAGAAAATTAATGATATTTATTGTTCAGTATATGTACCTAACCAATTTGATGGTATTCAGAGTCAGGACATATGATCAACTAAGCGTATTCTTCCCAAATCGAGTGATCGTTGAAGTAATTAGATGAGAACTACTTGATTCACCCATAGTTAGTGATAAACAAAGAAAATCAATGATATTTATTGTTCAGTATATGCACCTAATCAATTTGATGGTATTCTGAGTCAGGACTTATGATCATCTAAGTGTATTCTTCCCAAATCGAGTGATCGTTGGAGAAATTTGATGAGAACTACTTGATTCACCCATATTTAGTGATAAACAAAGGAAACCAATGATATTTATTATTCAGTGTATGTACCTAATCAATTTGATTGTATTCTGAGTCAGGACATATGATCAACCAAGTGTACTCTTCCCAAATCGAGTGACCATTAGAGTAATTGGATGAAAACTACTTGATTACTAATATATATATATATATATATATATATATATATATATATATATATATATATATATATATATATATATATATATATAGATACACACACACACACACACACACACACACACACACACACACACATTTACAACATCTAGGTATGATTTCGTAACAACTAAGTAACTTGTTTAAATAGGCGAGCTATCTGTTGCAACAGATTATAAACTTGTTGTAACAGATTATCTACTTGTTGCAACTTCTTCAACAACTTTTAGATTTGTTGCAATAACTGGCCCATCTGTTGCAACAGATTATCAACTTGTTGCAACTTCTTCAACAGCTGTTAGATTTGTTGCAACAACTGACCCATCTGTTGCAACAAATTATCAACTTGTTGCAACTTCTTCAACAGCTGTGAGATTTGTTGCAACAACTGACCCATCTGTTGCAACAGATTTTGTGACTTGTTTGAAACTACTGAACATAATGTCATGCAACAGCTGTTTATTTTTACCAACAGATTAAGTATCTGGTGTAACAGAATTTTAACTTGTTTGAAACTACAGAAACAACTTAAATACTTGCAGAAAATGTCTTAGAAAGGTATTAAACACCTAATATATACTTAAATTACATAATGTCATCAACATCCACCATAATGCCTTTTGGGCTGTTATTACAGAGATAGGTCGGCCTAAATGGCCCTAATGTTATTTATGTATGATATTGTGTTCACAGGTTGGCCTCATTGGCCTTGCTTGTCCTTCGGGACTTAGACGATCAAAGTTATAGTCTGGTTCGCTCGGCCCTAAGTAGGTGTCGGGTGCCAATCATACCTCACCAAGGTTGAGGTGTGACAAAGATGACATAAAGTAGAAAGCTAAAATAAATTGTTCAACAGGCCACATTTGGGCCCTAAAAAATACAAATTAAATAAATGGTTTATCAGCCCATCTTAGGGCTCCAAGACCTTTTCAATCACACCTAAGGCCTATCTCCATTGCATCCTCCCTACAGAGTTGTAGCTGATTAGACTTTCGGGTTTTATCCCAGTTGTGCTAGTAAGAAAAGCCTCTATAAAAGCAAGTGACCACGAACCACATGCCCTACTAGTGTCATTGCGGGGGAGATTCTTGCTCCTATAGAATTCCCACGGTTTATTGAGTAACTTTGCAGGCAAGTGTGTGAACATACCACTCTGTTTTAGTAACTTGGGCCACAATTCCAATACGGGCTACATGTAACAAAAGAAAGCATCATCTAGGTAGACAGGAACGTTGCAGTCATAAACATTTATCACTCACTCTTCAATCTTGAACTCGAGAGTGACAAAATGTATGACATCAATATTCATCACTGTTAAAACTCTCTTTGCACCAGCCTACAAACACAGTACCCAGGTAGCATCTAATACCTCTACAATAATTGACCACTTCATCATCCCACCAAAATTCAGCAAGTCTAACCTCCAAAGGCATGACATTCGGAACTGTCCTCTCATTTGTCAAATTTGTGTACCTCTTGAGAATGCTATTGTAAAAGTTGAGGTGCAAGATTATGTCAATGGAATGATAGTACGCAGGGAAATTGATTTGCCTCATACGCATTAGAAGCAGGACCTCATCTACATGCTAAAGTAAAAGTAATAAAATAGAGTTACTTGTTGTAACAATAAGTAGCTTATTGCAACAAAATAAAGGACTTGTTGCAACAACTATGTAACTAGCTGCAGCATATTCAACAAAATAAAGGACCTGTTGCAATAGCTAGTTAACTTGCTGCAACAGATTTAACAAAATAAAGGACTTATTGTAACAATATACTGAATTAGATAGATATATACAAGTGTTGAAACTTACCCAATCCTCCCACCAAATATCCATGCTTGTCATAACCTTGAAGTCTGGGACCCCAAATTCATGCATTGAGTACATTATTTTTCCACTCTTTTTGGCTTTGAGCACAGTGTCAAGCTTTTTCTTTCTTTGGGCATTTACAGGCTTGAAAATGTCCATCTTCTTTAGCACTTTTGGCTCAACATCAGGAAGAGGAGTCTCAATTGACTTACTGGGAGTAGCAGCAGGTTTCCTTGATCTAACTGATGCAAGTGCCTTGGCAATTGCTTTGCCCCTCCGAACATGAATAGGAGTATAGGGTGAGGAAAGGTTCTTTGATGGATTGATATCCCTCTTGGATATCAAACTCTGGATAGAAGTGTTTGTGGCTTCTTGTGCCTGCACCAACTAGTCAACCTTTCTAACCAAATTATCCATTTTCTCCTTGCGAGTGGTGCATTCACAAGCACATGAGGGCACTTTAGAGGTACCGGGACCAACATCAGCAAATCTTCTATCATTCAATCCACCACCACTAAAATTACCACCAAATCCTCCAACACCACTAAATCCAGCAACTGGAGTAAATCCACCAATATCAACATCATCATCTTTTAATTTTCCCCAAAGAATACTTGCTGGGACATCATCACCAACACTAATAACACCACCACCACCACGGCCAACAGTATCAACAAGTTGAACAACACCACCAACAGTATCAACAGGTTGAACAACACCACCAACAAAGATCAACACCAATATCACCACCAGCAACAACACCACCAACAACATTAACAACAACAGCACCACCAGACCACCACCACCACCAGCAATAATATCATCAACCCCAGTTTATTCCCTTGTGATGGCTGCCACTCCAGCCAATTCCCTTTTGAACCCATCAATCAATCTGTCAGGCACAGATTCTATATGCACAAAAGTGACAAGGCGTGGCATCTCCAAGTCTCGTATTGTCGGGATAAGCCATGGGTGCACAATCTACAACAAGAAAGTAGATATATCAAAATGATACTAAATCATGAAAAGAAAATCCTATTTAAAAGAAGTTATCAGCTCAGAGGTTGTTGCAATAGGTTACACATCTGTTGGACATTGTCCAACAAATGGGTAACTTGTTGCAGCAGGTTATTTATCTATTGGATATTGTCCAACAGATTAGTAACTTGTTGCAACAAATTATTGTACTTGTTATAAAAACTTACTGTAACAGATTCAAAAGTTATCAGATTAGCAAATAAAGTGATATGTTTCAATATGTGTGATACTTGTTGGACATTTTCCAACAGATGGGTAACTTGTTGCAGCAGGTTTCTCATCTGTTGGACATTTTTCAACAGACGGGTAACTTGTTGCAGCAGGTTACTCATCTGTTGGATATTGTCCAACAGATTAGTAACTTGTTGCAACATATTATTGTACATTGTAAAAACTATCAGAATAAACATTCAAGATATCAAATTAGCAAATAAAGTGATCTGTTGCAACGAGGTGATACTTGTTGGACATTTTTCCAACGGATGGGTAGCATTTTAACGGGTTTCATCTATCGACGTTTCAATAGATGGGTAACTCGTTTAACGACGGAATACTGTCTATTAGATATTGTCCAAAAGATTAGTAACTTGTTGCAACAAATTATTGTACCTATTATAAAAACTATTTTGTATCAAATTGAAGTTATCGCATTAGCAAATAAAGTGATCCGGTTCAACAATGATGCGATACTTATTGGACATTTTCCAACGGATAGTAAGCTTGTTAACGGAGTTTCTCATCACATTGGACATTTTCCAACCAGGATGGGTAACTTGTTGTAGTAGGTTACTCATTTATTGTAAAAAGTAGTTGCTTGTTATAACAGATTCATCTATTGGGTAACTTGTTGGACAATGTCTAATAGATTCAAAACTTATTGCAACAGATGCATGTTTTGTTGCAGTAGATTACAAAAGCTGTTGCAAAAATTAGTTATCTGTTGTAAAATATTTAAGCTTATAGAAGTTAAGTTTATTCTATATGAATGTGTTCTAATGCTTACAGCTTCCTTAGGGGAGTTGAAAAGGTCAACACTCAATTTTATGTTGTTCTTAGCTTGATCAACCATTTAAGAATTCTTGGAAAGGTAATTTCTTTAGAGTATTCCTTGACTTAATACCGGAGGTGAGGAATGGCTTCAAATGCCCAAGTCTAGAAAAAAAGATGCCATCAAAAATTAAAATAATGATTGAAATACAATAACAAAAAAAGAGATAAAAGATTGAAGAAAGTTTACCATGAAAGCCCAAGGGAAGCATATAGGTTGACCGTCTTCCCCGTTGGCTTCAATTCTCTCAACAAATATTTAATAGTCAACCAAAAGCTTTCAAGACCCCAGGAATAGTTATTGAAGGTATCATAGTCCTCCGCAAGTTTAATCAATCCAAGCGGTATGTTATTGTTTATGTCTCTTGCCCAAAGAATACTATGCACAGACCAAACTAAGCACAACGTCTCCTTGTTCTTTTTCGAGAAAGTTTTGGACTCCAAATCTTCCAACAATTTCTTCTCTTTCTAGCTCTTTCCCACTAAATCTATCAAAGAGACATCATTCTTAGCTTTGGAACCCTTTGATTTCTTGGCTGGCTTGGTTAATACAACAGTAGGAAGAGGCTTACAAGAATGACATCTCAATCCGGTAACTATGGCAAACTCCTCATGCCAAAGCAAACCGGCATGCCATAGTAATTAATCCAAACCTCATCCTTTCTATCATAAATAGTCCTAAACTTCAAAAGCCCAGACACCATTGTCATTTGAAACAACGCACTGATTTCTTCAGGCAAATCTAAATAGAGCCCAGAGCAGCTAACCCTAGAGAAATTCTCCAACCCCTGCTACCGAAGAATGCCTCTAAATTTGTCAGAGCCCTTGCCTATGCTTGATTTGACCACAATATCACCGGACAAATCATTATTTTCATTTAGCGGCATCCTCACGCCGTACTTTTCAATGCTAAAACTCTTGATGACCTCGTCAATGGAAAGTCTATTGGGATCTATGCCAATACTAGAAGACTCAATAATGTTTCCTCTTTTTTTCTTAACTCGGCCAAGGTCGTCGACATGTGATCTATAGTTTTTTCTTCGTCTTCTTCATTACCCTTTTCAGTTTCTTCATCTTCTTCACCTCCTTTATCTCTTCATCATTTTCCTCATCTCCTTCAACAGATTTTTCATTATCTTTTTCAGTTTCTTCTCTAGTTTCTTCATCTTTGTCCACTTCATCATCTCTTTATTTTCTTTATCTTCTTGTTGTCCTACACTTTGTGCATTTTTATATTTTTTTCGTCATGCCCAACAGAAACTTCGACTTTATATACACCAAATGGGGTTTTTTAACCATGCAACCTCAGCAGATGTTTGCAACTTTCAAACAAGTGCTGAATTTGCTGCAACAGGTAACCTAAGTTGTTGGAAAACATCAACAAAATTGCAAGCCCTTTTTTTGAAACACTAAGGAGAACAAGAACAAAAACAACACCAAAAACCATAATTTCACAACCACATATACTATTTACAAACTCACAAACCCCAACAAGTGCAACAAATACACCAAACTACAACTTCTCAAACTTAGAACAACAAAACAAACAACATTCAAGATAAACTCATGTTCTTCTTCATCTTCTCTAACTAAAATCATTATTTTCACACTTTGATTTCAAAACCCTAACTTTTGAACCAAGTGAAAGAAAAACTTTACCCGAGAATGAATAGAGAAACAACAACAACACACAGAGAGAGAGAGAGAGAGAGAGAGAGAGAGAGAAGCGAGCAGTAGCAGTGACGAGGAAGAACAAATCTCTTGATTTTGAAGAGAAAAAACGAGATGAAGGCAGTGGCACTGGTAGCGGTGGTGGCTTTACAGCCTAGAGGAAGAACTGTTTTTTTTTTTTTTTTTAAATAATGAAGTGGGGGTCGTGGGGGTTGGTTGGAAGGTTTTGTATAATGTGTGTGCGCTTTTGTGTATTTTGTAAAAGATTAATGATGTAACGACCCGTTTGGTTGTTATAGTTATTTTGGTGTTTTCACTTGTTCCCGAGCATTGATTAGCTCGCTTTTTACCTGAGGGGACCGTTGATATGCTTCCCGGGGTGCCTAGACCAAATTCGGGCAACTTTGGTGGAAATATAGGCTTAAAATGAAAAATGGTTGACCCAAAGTTGACTTTTGGGCAAACGAATCTTTTCTGGAATTTCATTAATTCCGAGAGGTCCGGATGGTTGTTTAGAACTTGTGTGTGTGTTTGATCCGGTTCCCAATGCACTTGGGTGCATTTCGGCACTTGGGATGGAAGTTTGAAATTAAGGCATCGGGGGTTGACTCGATTAACGAGACCTCCATTGCGAATTTCGAGGCCACAAGTGTGGTCGTAGCGCGTCTTTATGTGGGACTATGTGTCTGGTATGTGAGCAGATGGCCTCGGGAATTAGTCAGAAAATTAGATCGAAAGGATCTTGGGTTAAGTTTCTGGTGTCTGGTGCCCGCTTTAGCGGCACTAGACCGCGGCAGCGGCACCGCTGGAGCAGTCAATGAATTTTAGTCATTACCGCTGAAGCGGCGGCGCTACCGCTTCAGCGGGTGACGGGCAGTTAATAATATTAATGAAGTGTTAAAAAGCCCTAGACCCTCATTTTACCCCATTTCGATAATTGAGCTTGAAGAAACTTCTGTTAAGGATATTTGGAGGAAAATCTTGGAGGTAATTCCTACTCACTTTTTCATTCTTCCTTTAAACTATAATCATGTTAAGATTCCCTCTTCTCCCTTAATGAACCCAAGGTGGTAAGAGTTGAAAGAGGGTTTAGAAGAACATGGTTCTGAGGATTACTAATGAATAAATTGGTGATGTTTTGTTAAATATTGACTAATCTAGGCTCATTAATCATAGACCTTCCACTTTTAACGTTGAATTTCGAATTTGGAGATTTAGAGTTTATACCCAATTTGGGGGTTTTGCATGAAATCAGAATCTAGGCTAATTATTGAGCTAAATCAGCAATTAAGGGTGGGATTATGATTGCCTAGTACTTAATTTGGTATTTTGCCCGCGAATTTCCCGTTTTGCCCTTGTGGGCCCGTTTTCCCAATTTCTAGGGTTAAAATGGACCTAGTTGTTATCATAGAAATATTAGTATCATTCTTCATGATTTCTAATATAGAATTTGATTATGTTTAGACTACTTTGGTTTTGAGCTTCGGAGGAAGGGCAAGGCAAAAGAGTGACTTGTTAGTGTTGTAGTTCGGTAGTCCAGGTAGGTTATGGTTTACCTTTGGTGAGACTTCGTATAGTGAATCACATATTTAGATTATGATATTGGAGATAGCATGTGAACCTTCGGGTATGAAGTCGGGATGGATATTGCCTTAGGTTGGGCCCTGAGGTGTGTTGGGACTAGCCACCCCGTTACGTGTGCTTTGATTGTTCAATTGTATTAGCTTCATGCCATGTGTAGTTGGTAGATACCGACTTCTGTTTATCGTCTGGATTTGGATCAATTAACATACCATGTTGGTATTTATACCTGAATATATTGTTGGCGTACTCACTGTTGGTACTTGACTTATTGATATATATTGGCATACCCACCGTTGGTATTGTGATGTGATACGTTGTTGGCCCACCCCGTTGAGGTACTTGTGATATTGAACTTCATTGTTGATGATTGACATATGCATTGCACACATTTTCTCATATTTATCATGCATGGCCGATACCCGGTGATGATCCGGTATCGTTAATTAAGCGAAACTGATATTTTGATGAACTCTTTTACTTGAGTGATTATGAAAAGGCCGATGTTCGAAGATTCATTCCGGAATCGTTGTTTATATAAAACTGATATTTTGATGAACTCTTTTACTTGAGTGCTTGTGAGAAGGCCGATGTCCGAGGTTCAATTCCGGAATCGTTGATTGTGTGAAACCGATATTTGACGTACTTTTTTTGAGTGCATCATTAGATGGTAGATGTCCGATGATATATTAAACCGTTGTTGTTGCGCATGGCCGATTCCGATGTTATTTCGTAATCATTAGTGTACGTAGACTCCGCGGGTCCTTCGGGGGTGGCTTAGGTGAGACTCCTCCCCCGCGAGCAATTAGCCGGGTCCCGTCTGTTTGTTGGGAAAAGATCTGAGACGGGTGGCACTCAGACTTCGCGAGTCACGCTGGGTTGTGCTACCGAGACGTCGATATTTTCATCCGGAGTACATGTGTACACCTCATTTGCATGGCACGGCATCACATTCATACCATTATTGCACTGCATTGCATTATGACTTGATTGAGATGCTGTGATGATTCTGTTATGATGATTCTATTGTGGTGATTGGATTGGATCGGATACATTCGGACTTGACAGATTTGGGTTTAGATGCTTTACGTAGGCGATGATGGATATCTGGTTGTGACTATATTGTCTTATACTTGCTAGATTCCCTGTTTATCTGCTTTATCTTCTGAATTGTGTTAACTATACTTAGTCGGCCGATGATGCTTGACCTGCACTTGCTATGAATGCAGAATACCAGGTCAGATCTACTTCTCTGACCTGTGGCTGATCGACTCTTTAGCTTTCACTCGAGTTTTGCAGGGTGAGCATGGCGTCCACTGACTTTGAAGACTTTCCTATTTCATGTCTTACTTTATTTCAGAGACATAGACATTATGTATTAGTACTTCCAGATTGTATTATTCTCCCTAGATGCTCTTGTATTATTCGGACTGCACTCGGGGTATTCTTGTCTTCCGCACTTTTTACTACTATCTATCTATATATATCGTGAGACTTACGTATCTGTTATTTCCGCTACTTAGCTTTCTTTAATTTATGTATTAGTCCATTGTTGGGATAAGGGTTCGCTTATCGAGGTGGGAAGGTAAGTGCCCGCACGGCCTAGGCTAAATGGGTCTTGACAAATAAGTTTTAAAAATTATAATTCAATCACATTTTAACTTAATCACATTTTTAAGACAAATTTAACCTTGGCTGGTCAAACTTGTCACCATTTCTAATTAGTGAACTTTTTTGTCACTTTTAGTTCATTTTTCCTAGTAACTAATCTGTAAGTTGGAAGAGGAATCCAAAAAGAACAAAATGAAAATGAAAGGAAAGAGAAAGTCTACAGAAGAACCTCTATGCGGTGGTAATAGGCTAAAGGCCACGTAAATTCTTAATACCCACACACACAAAAGTTGATAAACAAAATGATCAAGAGATGAAGTTACAAAAAAATTGTCTTCTCTCTTCTTTCTGGAGAGAGAAAATAGTGCCTTTGTCCACATCTAACCAATTTTAACCACTGAATTTAACTCCCCACATGGGAACATCTGACGAAGAAATGAATGAGCAGAAGGAAGATCTTTTGACAAGAAGTACCTACAAGCCTAAATAATCAACCACTGCGACAGAGACAACTGTAAAAGTAAGTTTCCTAGATAAGCTTTTAATCGACAACCCCTTTACCCTTATAGAATGTATCCAACATGCTTTTAACCTTCTCAAGCTAGAAGATGAACACGAAAATACCCTCAACCACCTGTATTTCGTATCCAGATTCGCTATAGAAAAATCAGATTATAGGCCCCTTGGAAGCAAGCAGTTATCATAAAACTCATTGGCAAATGCCTAGGCTACTGTTGGATATATACTATTAACCATGTGTTTGGATATAGTATTTATTATAGAACAATTATTTATTCATTGTTTAATAAAGAATTAAATAGATCATGTATCAGTAAGTGTGTCCTTTACTTATATAGTGGATGATTTAGTGTATAGAGTTTAGCTTATACACGGAAGATTAAATCATCGGTTCTTATAAGTATAAAATTTATGTTCACAATCTAAGATGGAAATTGGACAAAGCCATCGGTATGATTGTAGCTTCAAGATTAATATAATGTATCTTCATTATGGGAACGATATAGTTTCGTCTTCTTGTGCTAGTACATTTTGTATGTATTGAACGGACCAAGTAGAGATAAGTGTTTTTGTACCGAATAATATATAAAACAAATTCTCTAGTTCATTAAATGTACTTATACTCTTAATCTTGATATAATTATTATGATCAATGTGATTTGTTCATTATTTTGATTTATTAAAAGGTACGACTCAATTGCGGGTCTATGTATTACGGTGAATTGGATAATGGCAAATTACATTTGTGAAATAATAATTAGTTGATAGAATCCATGTCTTGACTTTGAGATTGATGATACCCTTTATGGATGCTTATAAGTCTCATGTTAAAACCATCAACAGGATTTTGTATCGTTACATGACGTAAGTTAAGCGAAATATAAAGGATTCAATTAGTCAATGAATTAAATTGTCGGTAATTTAATTTAATTGATTGGTATACTCGTAATCTTAACATGGGGAGTCAAATAAGTTTTAATGTATGATTTCGAAATTGAGCGAGGAGTGCGATTACGATTTTTTAGTGGAATAATTCGTAATTTATTATGGTAGGATTAATTCGCATTTCTTGAATTAATTCCATAATAGGAAGCCTCGTTAATTAAATTCTTGTGGTCCTATTTGTGCGAATAATAAAGAATTAAATGGAATATTATTTCTTGGTGGAAAATAAAGACCCAATAGGTTTTGGAAAAGGGGAAAACCCTAAACCTGTAGTTATAAAATAGGGGTCTTATTCCATAAGGAGGTGAAGGGGTTTTACAAGTCTCTACACTTTTTCCATAGAAATTCGCCCACACGAATTTCGCAAATTCTGGTATTATTCGGGTTACAATGATTAAGATCGTCGAACAAGGATGAACACGTGGACGGCTTTTGCTCGTGCTTGAAGGTTCGATTTGCGTTGCAGGTAGTCACGCTCCAAGAGATAAGTATCGATTTTATGTTTGATTAAAATCTTTGATTATGTGTTGTCTATATTACATGCAAGTTCGATCCTGGCTATTTGCTTCCGCTGCGTATGCCTATATTCCATCAGCTACAACTATCTCAGAAACCCACTAAAAGTCCTTCGACACCTTAATAAAGACTTTAAACTTGATAGATCTCAGAGAAGACTGTTACTTGTTTAAGCTGACCAATTCAGAAAACTACGAAAAATTACTCCATCAAAGACCCTTGGTTCATAGGTTCCAAATACCTTTCTATTTGTAAGTAGGAACCGAAATTTAACCCTGCTCAAGAGATAATCTCTTATGCTATTATATGGATAACACTGATTACTACGATCTTGATATTTTCAAAAAAAATTGACAGTCATGTTGGTTCAGTTCTTAAAGTTGATAGTTGTACTATAACAACGAGCAAAGGCCAGTACGCCAAGTTGTGCATCATGGCACAACTAGGGAAAATGCTACTAATTGATATTCTTATTGGAACACATTCTCCAAAAAATTCAATATGAAAATTCAACTCCTTTTTATCAATTATGATGCATAAACCACACTCTTCATTATTGCACCAAAGGTTCAAGAAATGATCTGAACATGCCATCAACTTCATCTGATCTTGCGACAACAAAAAATGGAAAATAAGAAAATGAACAAGAAAAAATAAAAGAGAAGAACAAAAAGAAGAAGAAGATTAAAAGCAAAAACAAAATGAAAAAAATGAAAATAAAGAAAAAAACTTGGATAGCCAAGGTTCTTGGACTACAGTAGAAAAGAATCAACAGAAAGGGCAATAATTTCAAAGAAACTCTTCCTAAGGTCAACATCAACATCCCTATTAGCCATGAAGTACAAACTAAAAAGGTTAATAATAAAGATATTTATCAGATTGCTCAAACAAGGATAAAATAGACATCCTCTCACATTGCTTAAACAAGGACCATGTACACCCCTACAACTCCTGTGAGTATGGCTTCTACATCACACACTTCTTCCTCTCTAGAAAATCTCATACTTTCTTTACAAGTACATTCACCTATTCATCCTATTTTATCTCCAAAATCCTTGCAAAGAAATCTACCTTTTACCACTCATTCCTTTTGTACTTCACCAAATGTATACCTTAGTGCAAAATCCACTCCCTACGTATCTAAATAGAATAAATTTTTTCCCATATAGTCTATTACCAATATTACTTCATCTACACTCGGTCTACCTCCAAAGGTGCGGTCCAAAATATTATTTCAGAATTAAATGAGTGTGGCTCTTCTCTTCTGGTAATATCTCCAATTATAGATCTTAAGAAAAATATTATTGTACTTCAGCGTAGTTTTAGCTTTATTGCTCCTACTTCTAGCAATATCACATCATCTGGAAAAAAAGGAAGCAACCTCTTAAATAAGCTTTACCACTCCTACTTCTAGCAATATCACATCATTTGGAAAAAAGAAAAGGAAGAAACCTCTTTAATATAAAACTATACACCTTGCTGCTCTTTTGGAGCTTCACCATAATACTATGAGTAGTTCCTCAAATCACTCACAAACTACCAAAAAGATTCGTCGTCCACCCCACTCTAAGATTTCGACGATTCTGCCAGAACCAAAATCACCAATCTCCTCTCCACAACCTTCGACGAACATGAAGCCCTTACAAGTATTCGAATCAAATCCACTTTATCTGATAAAGTACTACCCTTTCAAGGAAACCAATTGACTCAATCAAGTATTCTGCCCCCTTTAAATTTTTGGAAAGGTCACAACTTAGTACAAAATCCATGACTTCTTACCCTCCGATGGTATCCGTCCCAGAAATGATTCAGAGCTACCAAAATATGGTGACTCTTCACTCAAATCAGACACAGGAACTGGTCGAACTAGGAGTATCGCTGCTGCAAATACGACAAGCTCAACTACATCTATGGAGAACTTAAACTTGCCATCATTGCCACAGATATACTATGTCGGTTTATCACTGCCTCAACTACTACAAATATGGCACCGGAGGAACTTCAAAATCCAACATAGAAGAAGCAATAGAATTTTGGGGCTGCAAGATTCTGTTGGTATTGAACGATAGATAGTGAGGGGATCCATAATATCATCGCTAACCACTTCCACCAAATTTACACCAGTCCTTGAAACTAGTCCTAAAGAATTTATTGCCAAAGCCCCTAATTGCCTTACCATTGATGATCAACATTCACCTGAATCGGCCGCTTTGAGTCGCTGAAAATTTTAATGCTATAAATTCTTTCAAGCCCCTTAAAGCGCCTGGACGAGATGGTCTGCACCAGATCTTTTATTTAGAAATTTGGAATGATAATAACTTTTCTATTATCAAAACATGTATGGATGCCTTCTCCTCAGCTGCCATTCCTCCCGAAATTAATAAAATCTTTATTACTCTTATTGCGAAGGTGAAAACTCCTGAACTTATTACCCAATACCGCACTATAAGAACTCTGCAATACTATTTATAAAATAATTACTAAAATTATCGTTAATCTTATCAGATTATTTTTGGACAAAATTATTAGTCCTACTCAAAGCAGCTTTATTTCTGGTCGCAAAGCTTCTGATAATGCTATTATTGTTCAAGAAGACGTTCATTCTTTCAATAAGGCTAAAGGAAAAATTTGTAATATGATAAAAGCCTTTGACAGACTTGAATGGTCATTCGTTTGGTACTCTTTAGTCAACTTAAGCTTTCCTCCTAAAATTGTTGTCATTATGGAATGCGTTTCCTCTTCTTTTATTTCATCCTTATCAACAGAAAGTCCACTAAATTTTTTAATCCAACAAGAGGTATCAGACAAGGTGACCCCTATCCCTTGTCTGTCAATCATTTGTATGGAATCTCTTCCTAGACTTACTGACCAGGCAGTTGACCAATGTTTCTGGTCACCTAATAAAATCTCAAGAACATCTCCTCCCTCTTTCCATTTACTATATGTTGATTACCTTATTCTTTAAGTAAAGCTAATATGACAAATACTGCCACTATCACCTCTATCTTCAACCTTCTTGGTAGTAAGTCCTCATAAAAAATAAAATTTCTAAAGTCTAAATTATTTTTTCAAAAAATGTCCCTTCTAATCTTGCACACAAATTTTGCTACTACTTTGAAATTTTAGATCTCCCTCAAAAATTTGTAACTATCTTGGCCTCCATATCACCAACAATCATCCTAGGAGTAAAGTTTATCAACTTATCCTAGATCGTAAGAATAACCGACTAAAAGGTTGGAAAGCAAAACTTCTCCCCTTGTAGGAAGAACTACGCTGGTCAATTCCATCCTTGCAACAATTCCTAATTATGCAATGCAAATCAACATGTTGCCAGAAAATTCTAGAAATCAAAACGATCGGATCCAGAGAAACTTTCTTTGGAGAACCACTGCGAAAAAATAAGAATAATTCATCTAGCCACTAGGACACTGTCACTCTTCCCAAACAAGCAGGGGGCCTGGGCATCTATAAAACCCATGGCAAAAACTCTGCCCTTATATCTAGCCTATGCTGGCGTTACATCAAAAATAGCTCCCTGCTATATAGGTTAAGATCCTCAAAAGTAAGCACGAGACAAGGTACAATGAATATGGCTACAAACCATCTGATTCCTATATTTGGAAAAACATGTCTAGAACCAGTTTATCTGTTGTGAAAATATTGAATTTAATATCTCAAAAAGAAGTTTTTAATTCATTATTTTAGCATATATTAATGAATCATTATTTTACAATATTAATGTGTTTTATCCAAATTGATTATTGTGGTTGAATGATTTCATAATGGTCTAAACGTCATACAATGTCTCTTTGTCAAACTTTGTGTTTGTCAAAGTTATGTCTAAAAGCATACTATTAATATCGTATTAATTGGTTTTTAATATATTACTTAATTAGCCATATTTGATTATTGAAAGGCACTCACAGTCATTGTCCGTTTGCTGATTTGTCTTAAATGAGTATTACTCATTTATCAATTTAATACATTGAATGGCTATTATTATTATATTACCGTTACTTGGCAATCATCTTTGGGGAATTTATTTGGCTGCAACCATTTGAGTTCTTCTACGATATATATCAGTAATCATTTTCTTTAGTGTAGTAGAAATACAAAAACATGTTCTTGCTATATTATGTCATGCTGGGTTTTCTACTTTTGTAAAATCTTTGTTAGATTACGCTCCTAGTTTTGTACTAGAAGAGCTTGTTGAATTTTGGGGGATACACTCATACCGGGTGAAATATCCTTAAGGACAGTGCCATTGGCATGCCTCAAGCTACGAAGAATTCTCTACAATTGTTCGTGATCAAGCATTTTCCTCAAGTGTAAAAAAAGTTCCTACAAGTGTTCCTGATGAAGAAAAGTCCCTACACGTGTTCGTGATGAAGTATTTTCCGTAAGATTTCCAACAATCTTAAGGATATTTTTATACTCTATTCTTACGGAGAATACGGTTTATAATATTTCCAACAAGGCATCTAGCAATAAATATTACTTGAACTGCTTGGGGGACAATGGGGATGCACTTGGTGGAATCGGTTGGTCCACGACAAGTTTGGCTGGGACGTCAAGTATGTTGCTGCTGGCCAGCCTCTTGCTGCTAAGTTCATAAGGCAAGGGAAATGTCAGCAACCATGCACCTGTGTTTGGGAAGTACCAAGAAGAGGCTGAGAACTTTATATGTGCATGTCTTGGAAAGGCTAATAAGGTATGACAATATTTTATGTTTATATTTGGAGAAAAGAAAACGTGGTTAGTTGACACAAAGTCAATAAGAAAGTCTTCTGTGAAAATAACTATAATTACATGTGTGGCAAACTAAGCCATTATATCTCTCAATGTAAAAGAAGATTCAGAGAAATGATAATCCCGCTAAGTAAAATAAGTGTGGCTAAGCGGATGATATAATTGTTGTGGTCATTTCTCAAGCGAATCTTGTGGCTAGTGTGAGAGATTGGGTGTTAGACTTTGGTGTTACTAAGCATTTTTGTGCTAAAATAATTTTGTGTTCTACACCCAAGTTGAAGAAAAAGAATGATTGATTTATGTTGGTGATTCTAGAACTACTCAAGTTCTTGGAATGAAAAATTCTCTTCTTGAACACACATTTGGAAAAACATTGACATTAACTGAGATGGTACATGCATGTTCCTAAGATTTTTAAACCAATTTAGTTTCTATGAGATTATTAGGAAAAGTGGGGGTGAAAGTTTATTTTGAGCCTGATAATTGTGTTAACCAAAAACAATGTTTTTATTGGCAAAGAATTTTGTAATCATGATTTGTTTGTGCCTAATATCTTCCAAGATGAAAATGCTAGTACTTGTGTTTACATGATTATTTCATTTAGTTTATGGTAAGTTAGACTTGGATATATTAGTATTTCTTATATAAGAAAATACAAGTTCAAGTTTCTCTTGTTGAAATAGATAAAGTTGATATTGCAGAGTTTTTGTCCAGATTTATTACTTTAATATTATATTAATGGAACATTATTTTACAATTCAAACGTAGCTTTAAAAGCTTATCAAACCAGTTGAATGGTCTCTCTATTCAAATTGTGCAAAGTTATAACAAAATATTTAATATATTAAATCGCCTTGAATAATATTTATGTGGCGTTAATGATGAAATAATTATTTTTTATATGCCTAATTGTATACGTTATTTGGATATTATGTTAGTCTGCAATCATTTGAATGGTTTTTAAATGTAATAGTTGTGGCAGTTTTACATTTGAATTTAAAGATAAGAATTTGATGTTCATCATACTGACTCTTTTGTGTTGTATGATTAGTTTTATTGGCGTTAATGGCTCTTATTAAACATGAGAAAAAAGGTGACCGTTGAATTTTAGTTTGACAAATTAAATCACCATTTGATGAGTTTTTATGGTCTTCATTATATTCAAACTAGTAAAGTTGCTCGCGCTTTGCGCGATTATAAAAGTCATTAATGAATGCTAAAAATTCAATAAGCTAGTAACGTATTTAGATACTATAGTCTATACCTCTCTTTTATTTTTATGAAAAAGGAAATGCTTATAAATAGCATACATTTGGGTTCATTGATATGTTAGTTTATTAATTTTGTTTATTTAGCGGGTACCTCTAAGTAATGTATAGTTAATTATACTACTATATCAAGGAAGCTTTTTAACTTTTATGTAATTAAGAAATATTCAAGGAGATCTAGAATAATAAAAGAAACTCAAATTAAAGTATTTAAAGTCTTATTAGTCATATATCAGAATATAAAAATTGTATATAAATGAAATAAAGCATAATCGCCATGAATTCTTTCAACTTTCTCTTTTTAAAGTTTTCAGAACTCCGAAATGTCTAAAATCAAAAATATAATCATTAGTTAGTAGTATCATAAATGATCAAGGTGTCTGGATTGTGGGTTTTGCAGAAAAGATAAACTTCTTCAACCACATTTTTTTCTTTGAATCAATGCCCTTTTTCATGGTCTGCAGTTGGCATACTCAAGGAATCTGGTGCCTCTTGAAATAGAATTGGACTCAACTGAATAATCCACCTATTGAAACAACCTTCACCTATTTGTGCATCCTTGTTTGACTCTTGCAGGTCCCTATTTAAAAAGTTGCATAATCTAGTCGTACGGCATAACTTTCAGTAGGCAAACTCCGTAGTTGTCGCTTTGCCAAAGAAAGGCTCCCAACTCCGCACGGTGCATGATAATCCTGCTATTTTGTTAACTCCTCCTGCACATGTAATAGCCTTAATCCAAGCTGACAAAAATGGTGCAACAACTAATAAGTTAATTTCTAGCTCCATATGTAATAGTTTAGCAACTTTAAGTAACTTGAGTACTATCACTATCACTGATAATGAAAATATCTCTATACTGTATGTTCCACCTTAGACTATAAATAAAATATATCTTTCGAACCAAAAAAATTCATTGATTTTTTTTTAGAATAGAAAATGAACAAAGAAACTGCACTAAGTCAAGCAAAAGGCAAATTTGAAAATGTTATAAAGAATGTAATTTTAAAAAGAATATTAAAAATTAGTACCTATTACCTATTGCTAATGGGAGGTGGCAGTTTCTCGTGGAATTGGTCTAGGTGTGCGGACATCACGGTTATAAATCATGTTTTTGAAGATTAGATCTGCAAAGTCACAAAGCAAATGAGCGTCATCTGAGTAAGTAAAAAGTAAATGAAACGAAAAGGACATAGAAGAAAGAGAACAAAGCAAACATCAAAGGCGGAACACAAGAATAAATAAGATAAATAGAACACACATACTAAACAACCATGTAAATTCTTCTGGCATTTTTCTTTTCAAAAACACATACTCATAAATGCCTTAAACAAAATAAATAATCATCCATTAGGTAATTATTTCATAAGCAAAAATGTTACTGTAAATGACTAATTACGATCACAATCGTGAGTAGAAATGAACCAAGTAATTGCTTAGACAATTAAAAGACACAAACTAATAAAGAATGGTTATTTTTGTTGGAAAAAGTGGAGAGCGAAATAATTATATGTGTTGGCGATAGCTTATTATCTCCATGGTATCCTTATCGAAACTTAAGTGAAAAAAGGGAGATTGGCGTTATTTTGTGTCAACCTTCACTGTGGAATCATAACTATCCAAAGAATCAATGTTAAGCAATAGTAATGCCACAATCAGGAAAAATATAAGAAAGAATTTGCAACTGCAAAAATTAATGTAGAAATGAAGGGGAGAAAATGGAGATAGGAGGAAATAAAAGAGTAAATACGCAAATAAAAAAAGGGTAAAAGAAAAGCAAACCTGTTCTTCAAATTGACGGAATGGTGATATTTTTGCTGGACTAAAAAAGCAAACTTACAGTGATTTAGTTTATGTTTTTTTAATCAGATAACTTGGTCAGATATAGGTAGGAGAAAGAGGAAACCGATTACATATTGATCGGCATGTATACACCCATTCCGAAGGGCTGTATGTTTTTCGATTGCGACTTTTCAGAGTGTTGATCTCGTTTTTTTTTTAATAAGAGTCTTTGTTTTTTGTTTCAAGAAAATAGAAGGGAAACTCAAAAATTTGAGAAAATAGATAAATCTATTTCCTTATCAATGAGAGATGCCACGTGGCGGGCCTAATGCCCTGCTTTATATGTTTGACAAATTAAATCACCATTTGATGAGTTTTTATGGTCTTCATTATATTCAAATATTACCAGACGTTTTGAGATGATAAGATGTTTGCAAATTTTCATCTATGTATAGTTATGTTTAGATTGAAATATTTGAAAGTGTGGGGGTGTCTTATAATGTTATGCTGCTCGGTTTTGGAAAAATATATATTTGAGAAGTACTATACTTATGGTACTAAATATAGTGAATTTTTGGAGTTGGTTGGTGATGAGGCTAAATGTTGAAGAGACCTCTTAGTGAGTATTCCAATTGGAATAAAACCAACATCTTTTGTGTCTATATATTGTGGTCATCAAGCGACAATAATTGTAGTGAAATATAAATTTTTGAATGGCAAAAATAGACATATGTATTTGAGACATAATGTGTTAAAGCAGCTGCTATGAAATGAAATTAATTATGTAAATTATGTGAAGTCGGAGGTGAATCTGATCAATTCACAGACTATAAGAAATATCGAGGGGAATGGATTTTTAAGTCAATTTGAGAAGATCAACAATGATGGTAACCCAACCTATGTGATTGGAGATCCCATGAATTAGGTTCATATGGGTAATAACAACTCATTAGTTGATCAAGTGTGCACTATAAAATTATATCCCTTCCTATGGTGTGTGAATATAGTGCAATTCTGCAAGGTAAAGTGAGGCTGAGTTATAAACTCTTAATCCATTACTATATCCTTTATAGGTGGTGCATTGCTCTGCAGAATACACTTGATGGGTGGACCTTTATGAGTGTGGAGTGGTGCCGCTTCTATGAAATTGTGACAGATTTCTAGAGCACTCATGAATACCAGGACACACGCATGGCCTCTTAGCGCAAAACCGCGATAACGACAAAGATTGTGCGAGTATAATGTGATAGAATAAGACCCTAGACTTACAAAAGAATTTTTGGTTCATAGTAGTTCTAAACTTTACCAATTATTCTGTGAGTTTAATCTTATTTTATCTAGGTCTGGTTCATAGTTTACGAGACACCAGATTCGACGCATTATACTCTTATGTGAAAACCCAGCAAAACTTCTTATTTCTTTCTATTACTTAATATTCTTTTTAAGATATGTGGGGGATTGTTGTGAAAATATTGAATTTAATATCTCAAAAAGAAGTTTTTAATTCATTATTTTAGCATATATTAATGAGTCATTATTTTACAATATTAATGTGTTTTATCCAAATTGATTATTGTGGTTGAATGATTTCATAATGGTCTAAACGTCATACAATGTCTCTTTGTCAAACTTTGTGTTTGTCAAAGTTAGGTCTAAACGCATACTATTAATATCGTATTAATTGGTTTTTAATATATTACTTAATTAGCCATATTTGATTATTGAAAGGCACTCACGGTCATTGTCCGTTTCTTTGATTTGTCTTAAATGAGTATTACTCATTTATCAATTTAATACATTGAATGGCTATTATTATTATATTACCGTTACTTGGCAATCATCTTTGGGGAATTTATTTGGCTGCAACCATTTGAGTTCTTCTACGATATATATCAGTAGTCATTTTCTTTAGTGTAGTAGAAATACAAAAGCATGTTCTTGCTATATTATGTCATGCTAGGTTTTCTACTTTTGTAAAATCTTTGTTAGATTCTGGCTCCTAGTTTTGTACTAGAAGAGCTTGTTGAATTTTGGGGGATACACTCATACCGGGTGAAATATCCTTAAGGCGAGTTTGCCATTGGCATGCCTCAAGCTACGAAGAATTCTCTACAATTGTTCGTGATCAAGCATTTTCCTCAAGTGTAAAAAAAGTTCCTACAAGTGTTCGTGATAAAGAAAAGTCCCTACACGTGTTCATGAATCATGATGCAGTATTTTCCGTAAGATTTCCAACACTATCTTCAATAGAAGAAT
The DNA here is from genome assembly GCF_029784015.1 of Lycium ferocissimum. Lineage (NCBI taxonomy): Eukaryota > Viridiplantae > Streptophyta > Magnoliopsida > Solanales > Solanaceae > Lycium > Lycium ferocissimum. Next base: position 50,151,075 of record NC_081351.1, read on the forward strand.
ATATTGGAATATCAATTATGGGGCTAACATAATCTTTGGTCCGATAATTGGATCTGCATGGGCCATACTCTTAGAGAACTTATTCAAGGTCCATCGACTATGAACGATTCCACCCTTTCAGTGGCAAACATTTTGATCAATAAACATGATATTTTTCACATCTATCCTTTCAATTACCCTAGTTTATTACTCACCCCATTCAAAATACTTGCATTAAAACTTCCTAATTAACCAAAAATGTATACCTATTACTGGAATTGCAATCCTACAAGTTCCTTCAGTGCTAAATCCGCATATTTGTTGTCTCTTGCTGTTTTTAATAGTATACATCTTAAAAACTCTTTCTCTTGCTTTTGGGTCTAGTTAGGTACATGCTATTAGTAAGTTTAAATACTTCATGTGGCTTCTTCTCCTTAACAGGTTGCCTACTTCGTAATCTCTCTTCAAGAGATAAATTATTGCCACCAACACATGCGCCTGCTGTCCAACACCATCGAAATAACTGGCCATGTCTTCCTCACCTGCCCAAAAGCAAAAAACAAAATAAAATAAAATAGGGTACCATTTTAACATTCACCCTTCTCTCGACCAATTTGATCACGACATTCAACAACTTTGCAAGTACAGTAATAGCCGGCTAATAAGAGGTACCATCTCTTCCCAATATCTATTTTTATGCTTCTTATTCTTTGGACCATTTGGAAGAATAGGAATAATAATCTCTTCCGGAACTCTAATGGAATCATTCCTCCTCCATAATTGTCTTTCAAGGCATTGAATATGTTCACTTAGTATCATCAAAATTCTCCAATCCCCCGATGAGAAAAACATATCAATGTCTACCGGAAGACAAATGCCATGGCGGACGAACTCACATCTTTCGAAAAAAATAGAGATCCAATGCTAGGAAAACTTGCATCATTCGAAAAAAGCTTAAGTAACTAAACGCAATCTTAAAACTTGCCGAATTGCGAAACTTTAGTCCATTAAACTATTGTTGCACTTCAAGACACCCCTAAACTTGGCAAAATGGGTTTTAATTCATCCCCGAGCTGCCACGTGGCACAACAAGTGTAGTCACACGCCAACAGGCGCGTGACAGGTGCCACGTTAGCTTTTTTTTTTTTTTTTTTTTAAAAAAAAAGAAAAATCAATTTTGGAAAATTCATAAAAAAAGTATAAAGTTTTAAAATCAGAAAAAACTAATTTTTTTTTTTAAAATGTGGAAAACCCATTTTTTTAAAAATAAATCTGGATTGAATTTTTAATTAAAAAATCTGGAACTTCTTAAATCTTGAAAACTGAGAGACCCGTTATTTAAAAAAAAAAAAAAATCGGAAAATTCATTTTTTTAATTTAAAAACTTGGACTTTTTAACAATCTAGAAAACTAAATAAACTCATTTTTCTAAAAAATAATCTGAAAAATTGAATTTTTGGTTAAAAACCTGGACTTTTTTAAAATGTGGGATACTGATTTTTTTAAGAATAAAGTGGAAAACTGATAATTTTTTCTAGATTTAAAAACTAATCTAATTTTCAGGGATTACTTTTTAAAAAAAAAAGGGTTTTCTACATTTTTAAAAAAAATCAGTTTTTCCAGTTCTTTTTTTAAAGAAGTGTCTTAAAAGAATCATGAAAATCTGGATTTTTAAGGACACTTTTAAAAAAATATCAAGGTTTCATTTTTTATTAAAAAAAAAAAAAACCATTTTTTACAGATATTTTAATTAAAATTGTAGTTTTTCAGTTTTTTTTAAAAAATCAAATATTCCAGATTTAAAATAAATATTTCATTGTTCAAGATTTTTTATTTAAAAAAATCAGTTTTACATTTTTTTTTCAAAACAATTTATCTATGTGGAGGACACATAGGATGAAAATGCCATGTGGCATTAATATTTTACACATGGAGGCCACATAAGCCTGATTTTACGAAATTTGGACCCGCAGTGACTACACTTCGGGTCATTAGCTCAGGGGTGTAATAAAACCCATTTAGCCGAGTTTAGGGGTGTCTTGAAGCCCATCAACAATTTGGGGACTAAAGTTACAAAACGTGCCAAGTTCAGGGGCGTTTTAGTTACTTAAGCCTTCAAAAAAAGCAGAGACCCAATGCTAGGAAAACTTGCATCTTTTGGAAAAGTTAGAGATCCAATGCTAGATAATAGCAACTGGATCTTTGATAATGATCAAAGCGTCCATATTAAAATTTGACCAAAAACTGACATGTGGAACCAAGAAATCTCTCACCACACTTCTATATAGTAAAAATAGTACTATTTCATACTAAAATAATCTAAAAAGTAAGCAAAAACAAAAGAATATGAAGTATGATCTCACTAGAAAGAATAAATGTGTAATATTTTGTAGAAATAGAACAAAAGAAACAAAAAGCCATCTAAGGTCAGACAGAATGAAATTCTGGGCTTCCCTGTTATAAGCCACAAGCCCAACAATAAAGAACGATAAAATGAATAAACAAAAATAAGACAAGATAAATTAAGCCATGTGAAATCTGAAAAGCAAAACAGATTCTCACCATAAATTTGAAGAAGAAAATGTGTCTGCTGCTCTATTTTCCCCCAGTGTCCGCTGCTTCTTTGTGCAAGTGTTACTGTAGCTGTTAAGGGGCTGTTTGGTAAGAGTGTATAAAAATAATACTGAATAAGATATATTAGTAATGTTAAAATTATTTCTTAGTCACTATTTAGTTTAGTGTATTAAGGGTAGTTCTGTCTTTAATTATGCTTATCCATGTATTTATCCTGTGCGCACCCGAAGGATAGCGGCTACGGGTTCCCATGTCATAAAAAAAAAAAGATTCTTGTATTTTTAATAATATGGTTTGCTATGTATAAAAATAGTCCCGAATAGGGTGTTAACTAATAGATGTACTCTTCCGTCTCAGATTATTTATCGTGGTTACTAAAAACAGTTGTTCAAATTATTTGTCGCTTTAAAATTTAAGATACAATTAATTATTTCTTCCCACTTTATCCTAAGTAGAATTGTGTCACTAATAGAGATGACACATAAAATAGAGTAAACATTTCATGGAGAAAGATTATAATTTAGATATAAATAGGGATAAAGCTAGTCAAATTTCTTTCTTAATTAATATTTCTTCGGGTGCGTGTAAACAAAAAAACAACAAATAATTTAAGACGGAGGGAGTATTGATTATATATAGGTTGAAAACACTACCAAACAAGAAACTAAATAATAACAAAGCTAATACTAGTAGTATTATTTTTCTCCAATATCTCCTGCCAAACCACCCCAGCCGTTAACACTTGCAAGAGCAGTTGCCTGGTCACGTGACTAGCGCATGCACAGATATAATTGGGCTGACCCGACCCTTTTGACACTCTTAAGAGCGGGTCATCGTTAGAAAGAGAGTAAAAATGAAGGCTTACAACATAGGCATAGCAACAGTTTCAACATTGAAGACCACCATAAATCGCCCTCGTCTCTTCAATTTCCCAAACCCTCCTACTTCTTCGTCTCCCCTGCTTCCATCCTTCAAAGTCAAAAGATTTTTCTCTATCTTCTCCGTTAAAAAATCGCCGGCGCCGTTAGGTTTTTACGCCACCGGAGTTAGAACGATGGTTGAGGAGTCAGCATTGTCAGTTAAAGTGAAGGAGAACATTGATTTAACGGAAAAGGAGGAGCAGATATTTAAGCGTCTTATTCAAGTAGTGGAGCATTATAATCTCGGAACGCAGCTTCGTGTTGCTGGTGGTTGGGTTCGCGATAAGGTTCTAATCATAATTAATCTTCCTTCCTTTCTTTTGATTGTGTTTTTTTTTTTTTTTTTTTTTTTAGGTTTTGCTGTACACTGCGTCTCTCTGTACCTAACTAGGGGTGGCAAATGGGCGGGTTTCGTTGGATTTGGTTTGGTTGAAAATGGTTTGAACAAAAATGGGTTGGGTTTCAAACCGCCCATACTTCATGCGGTTAAATAAGGGTTGGGTGATAAATGGGTGGGTTGGTTATGAGTTAGCCCATATTATACAAGTGTATTATTATTTCAAGTGTAATGTTTATAATTTTTTTTTCTTTTGTCAAGTTGAATTAATTTTTCCGTATATTCATAATTGATATTATGAAATAGAAATTTCAGGGGTGGGGCAGGGTGGAGGTAAGAGTTTTTTTTCCATTTTTTATAAAAATTTTATAAAAGTAAAATATAAGAAATTGAAATTTGTTTTTTTGGGGGAGGGGGGTGGGTGGGGTGGGGTGGGGGTAAGAATTTTTTTCCATTTTTTATAATTTTTTTATATAAAAGTAAAATATATGAAATTGAAATTTGGTTGGGGGAAGGGGGCGCGGGATGGGGTGGGGGTGGGGGGTAAGAATTTTTTCCATTTTTATAAATTTTTTATAAAAGTAAAATATATGAAATTGTTTTTTTTTTTTTGGGTGGGGGAGGGGGGTTTCGTGGAAGGGGTGGGGTGGTAGGTAAGAAACTTTTTTCCATTTTTTATAAAAGTAAAATATATGAAATTGAAATTTGGTTGGCGGAGGGGGCGCATGGTGGGCTGGGTGGTGTGGGAGGTAAGAAAGAAATTTCTCATTTTCGAAATGAGTTGTTTTTGGGTCTAGTGTGTTCTTATATGGATACTCATATTTTGCCCATATTTTTATGGGTTAAAAAAAAAAAATACTTGAAGTCCATATTTATCCACCTAAAATATGAGTGACCCAACTCACTAAAATGTGGGTTAAATGGGCTAATTTTCTAAATATGGGCTCAAATTGCCACCTCTACACCTAACTAAACTCTCCTAATTTTTTCTTTGATAACCGTGGTGTCCGCGCTAGCTTGCGCTACGTTGTACTTGTCACCTCCCACCAGCATATGGTATAACTCTGTCCACCAAGGGTTTGTCTCTCCTGGGAATTGAACTAAGGCTAAGCGGCCTGGTGGCATTGACTTGAGCCTTGGGGTGCTCCGCTTTCAAGGTCTCGAGTTCGAAACCCGGCCAGGTGCAAACATTTCGAGGGCCGTCGGACCGGGAAACACTGAATTACCCGTGGTGCACTTGCGGGAAACTCCTTGCCAGAGAACTGTGCACCCGGGATTAGTCGGGGCTCAAAGAGACTCGGACACCCGGTGCTTAATCAAAAAAAAACTGTCCTAATTTAACACTCAAATGTTATGACTTTTTACAATCAAATTGTGTTAATGCACATACCTAGTGTAATCCCACAAGTGGGTCTAGGGAGGGTGGTGTGTACACAGACCTTACCCCCTACCTTGTAAAGGTAGAGAGGCCATTTCAAATAGACCCTCGGCTCAAGTAAAGCATAATAAAATCAAGTATGGAAAGGAAAATACAGTAGACATAAATGTAGAAGAGAACAGTAGCAACATCACGTAATATGATAACCGAAACAAAGGAAATAACATGTAATAATAGAATCGAAGAACAGTATAGAATGTGAGTGATAGTAACAATACTGAGGAGCTAATACCTAATTATTTGATACCCAACAGCATTTATTCTGCTTCAATTTATGTGACGCTCTCCATTTTGAATGGCCTTGCATGTTTGATGTAATTCTATTTTCATACACCTTTCACAACTTTAGTTCACAAGTATTAAACCATTCAGGTTTTAACATTTTTTTTTAAATTTCTTTGATCAAATTAATTTTCAATCATCTTTTCTTATAGAGAAAATACATCATTTGACCCCTGAACTTGACATGAAAACTTAGTTTAGCAACTAAACTTAAGTTGTATTTATTTACCCCCCTTAACAACTTTCAAGTTAATTAAATACCTCCCTTAGCGGGTGACATGGCAAGAAAGTGTGATGACTTTCTCAAAAGCGCGTGGAAGGGGAAAAAAACACTAAAAATGATTCCAGCTGTACATATGTCCTCTTCTAATTGGATGACAATTTATTATACTTAATTATACTTTTTTAATATTTTATTTTTCCTTTTTTTATTCTTTTCTCTTTCTTCTTCTTTCTCTCTTTTCTCTTTCTTCTTCTGTCTTCTCTACTTATTTCCTTTTTCTTTCCATCCATGGTAGCTGCACTCATGGCTGATTTTTTCCCCTTTATCATTTTTAATATCATTTTCACATCTCAGTCATAAAAAAAAGAGGATACCCATTAAGAGAATTAGGATGGAACCTTACGGGTATTGAATAAAAATTGGAGAAATTGGGGTTTAGAAACTCAGTAGAGGGAGGCAAGGATGGTGGGAGGGATTTTTTTTTTTTTTTAAAGACGAATTGATGGTAATGATGGTGTTGTGAAGATGGGTGGTGACGGGGTGGCTTAAGGGTGGAGATGGGTTGGTTTTGGGGTGAAGGAGATGGTGGTTTGTTGGTCGGGGTTAATGGGCGATGGTAGCGGTGCAGTGGTGGTGTGACGGAGATCAGTGGGTGAAGGTGGTGGTGGGTCACGGTGACGATGGGGTTTTGGGGGGTGGTCAGACGGTGGGTCAATGATGTGGTGGTTGTTTTCAGGTGGGGTGACGGCGTCGGGCGTGGCAACGAGGGAGGGGGATCGGGGATTGTGAAGGAGGAGGTTGAAACAATGGGGAAGATGACGAGGAGGGGTGGGTTGGGGCGGGGGAAAGAATGAAGAAGAAAGAGAAAAACTAAATAAATAAAAATATTTAATGACGTGGACCAATCACCAGGCGAGTGGTGAACAACACCTAGATCTCAACTGGTCCAGGCCGCTAAGGGGGATATTTAATTAACTTGAAAGTTGTTAAGGGGGGTAAATAAATACAACTTAAGTTTAGTTGCTAAACTAAGTTTTCGTGCCAAGTTTAGGGGTCCCAAGTTCAGGGGTCAAATGATGTCTTTTCTCTTTCTTATACTATGACTAATAAAAATGATATATGTAGTACAATAGATGGTAACCCTTCTGGACCAAAAACACGGAGGGAGTAATATTATCATGGTACTTTAGTGTGAGTACTACAACAACAACAAACCCAGTGTGATCCCACAAGTGGGTTCTTGGTAGGATAGGACATACGCAGACCTTACCCCTTCCTTTGTGAGGTACGGAGGCTGTTTCTGGTAGACGCTCGTCTCAGAAAAGGTACCTGACACAGTAATGTCAAAAAAAAGAGAGAGCAAAATAACAAGATACAAAATACTAGTGGCAATAGATGGTAATAAACATCAAGGAATAGGAAACTATGCGATAGCTGAATATTACTACTAAAGGATAAATAGGAGAGGAGGGGACGTCCCCTCCCTCCCCACACAGAAGGTCAAAAATTACTCTGTAGAATGGGTCAAGTTGAAGATCAAAATCAACTTAGGTCACTGAAAGTGGGACAGATGAATTTCATAATAATGGAAGTTAGTATTACGAAGTGCATGAAAGTATTGCTTAGAGAAGTGGGAGGAGTACAAGAGAAGTGAGACTCTAGATTAAAAAAACAATCAGGTCCCATTCATTTGCTTTATAAATTGTTCAAAACAGATATAGTTACAAATTTAGTGCTCATAGAGGGAGAAGTAAGAAACCTTCTGATGCACCTTTAGTTTTAATATCATATTTCCTGGATTTCCTTTAATTATTTTTGGTTTTTGGGGGGGGGGGGGGGGGGGGTATATCCAGATATGACAGTGTATACTCAACCAAAATAGTTTCAACTTAAGCCATGGAACTCTGCGTATGTGAGCTAAGAATAGCTGGTAAAAGGCTTGAACAAAGGAGGGAGCTTGCAGTTTAACCACCCCCATGGAAAAAATTCATGTGCACAAAACTTGATTTCTGGACTGCTGGTATTTCATCTCCTCATAAGAAGCCCATATAAAATGTTAATTGACTAGTATTACAGAAAGGGTTAGTAAATAGGGCAGACTGAACCAAAATTTCGATTTATGCATATTTATTCTGTACACTTACGTATAATGGAGTGTTTTCTTTAAAATTAACTTTTTCCCCCCTAACAATTATCCCAAAGGAAAAAAAAAAACACATATATTCTTGTCATTTTTCTGATGGGATACAAGAATCTGAATATTTTTATTTTTCCTCCACAGTCTACACCAGGGACATATTCTATAGATATAGGCATGCATGTGTCTGACATAGTAAACCTAGCGATATCATCTTTTATTCACTACCCAGCTATATAAGCCTTGTGTCGTTTCTAGTAACATGAAGTTTGCTATATCATTTACATTTTGAACAAATAAACAGAAAAAATGCACGCCATTGGGCATGTACAATCATCTCTAGATTCTTCATCTCTTCCATCTTGTTATCTGCACCACTCAAAACTATGTAACCTGAGCCTGTCAAGCCTAAACTTGTTCGATTTGTGCTTGAGTTGACTGCTATTTCTCTTTCCGGTAGAAAATTTTGGGAATTGCTTTCGACATGTATCTTGATGACTATTAATGTGGCCCAAGTATTGATAGTCAAGAAATTAAATTTGGTTGTTAATATAAGTTATTTGTCTTTCCATTGCCTTTTTTTCTTTGGCTAATCCGGAGTTCTATTACTGTAGCTTCTAGGTAAAGAGTGCTATGATATTGATATTGCACTAGACAACATGTATGGACGAGAATTCTGTGAGAAGGTGAATGACGACTTATCAGCATCAGGTGAGGAAACCCAAGGAGTTGGTGTAATCCAGTGGTATGTTCCTGCATTCTTTCCTCGTTGAGATGTCTGTTTCCAATTCTTTTCTATTACATTATGGGAGGGGAAGGGGAAGGGGAAGGGGAAGGGGAAGGGGGGCCATTAGAATCAAACCCACATCTATTGTGGAAAACTCCCACCGGTACATTGGACCATAAGTCTTGGTTTTGGTAGATGTTAAGCAACCAAAATAGGGCTAAAAGTTGGTTTGTCTTTGATTCCAACGGCAGACGGATAAATCTGGGGAAAAGTAATTGGCACAAATGAAAAAACAATGAACAAGCATATGAGGTAAATTTTTGTCTCACTAAAATGGAGAGTCAGGCTATATTGTCTCATTTAATGTAAGGCAAATACTTTCAATGAAATAAACTTTAGATTTATGCGTTGGGAAAACTAGTATGTCACAAATGATAGAACCATGATCTAGCATATTACTTAAATTTTTGGTTCTTTGAAATGGGAAGTGAAGTTAGGGTCTATAGAAACGTCTCTACTTCGTTCGTGGAGGTAAGGACTTGTACACTCTACCCTCCCCAGAACCCACATGTGGGATTACACCAGTGTTGTCAAAAGCAAAAAGTGCAAAGCGCTAAAGCCCTATTGGAGCTTTAAGCGCACTTAAAGCGCGGGCTTCACTGAATGAAGATTTAAAAAAATATGTATATATGTAATATTTAGAGAACATAATAGACATAAATGATAAATAGATATTGCTTATAATTAAGTCTAAGTTCATCAAATCATCAACTTAAGTCTTAATATGGAAAGATAAACCCAATATATTTCTACTTCTAATCACTAAAATAATATTCCTCAATAGGGTGATCCTCATTGGTATCACCAGAACTATAGCCTCCAATCTCTTCTTCCCCTGACTCATCAGAAACAATCTCTTCTCTATGTCAAGAGACTCAACACGTGGAGCTTGGGAGCTTGAGACATTAGTTATCGTAACTCCTGACTATCTCTTCTGTCGCCTTGTGTATGTCAAGACGTCCTCACTACCCGACGCTCTTGCAACATCACCCCAAGTCAAGCTATCATCACCAAACACCAACTCATCTTCTGCTTCCACATTAATGCCCATCTTCCCAACCAACCACTCATTACTATGGTCAATGTTATCCGAAGAGATTGGATCAATAACACTCCGCAAGTCATAAAGGGCTTTTAAAGCTCGATTGTACTTGACATACACTAGATCGTTCAATCTTTGATGCTCCAGTCTGTTCCTTTTTTTTGGTATGGATCTGTTGCATGAATTATTTTAATGTTAGTAATTTAGTCTAATTGATTAACTATGCAAAGAAAATGAATAAATAAGAAGTATACCACTACGAGTACTTACATGCTCAATAAGCTCCAATTACGCTCGCACCCAGCAGCACTAGCCGTTAAACCAAAAATTCTAATAGCTAATTTTTGGAGATGAGGAGCCGAATTACCATATAAATTCCACCATTCAACTGTAAAAAGTGTTATGTTTACAATCATTATTTCTAAGTTAATGTAAGTATGTAACTATGTAAGTATTAAATAAAAATTTAAACATAAACTAATAAAAATTTAAACATAAACTAATAATTAGCAATTTCAAGGTTAATATTTTCACATATCAGGAGATCTTGTTGTTCTAGATCTTTTTGCAATCGGAAGGCCAAGTTGTTGTTCAGCTTTAGTGTACAGTGGTATCTCCGACATAATCTTGTCTTGTACTTCAGTGCTTGGAACCAATTTTTCAATACAAGCATACAACCCATCTGTTACTTCTGTACAATTTTCAATAGCTGGATTTTGATAGAAGAACTCTGGATTTAGATAATGTCCAGCTGCATGTAATGGATGATGCAATTGGCATTGCCATCTTTCATCAATAATCTTAAAAGATATCTTTGTACTTTGCAATATTCCCTTCAAATGCCTTTGCAATAGCCTCCTTAGTTCTATCCATGGCTTCATAAATGTACCCCATTGCGGGTTTTTTCACATTATCTGCTAATCGCAACACTTTAACAAGAGGCCCCATGATTTTCAATATATACACAGCCTGATTCCAGAATGTTGTCATCAAGACGGTATGAGCTACACATTTTCCCTTTGGTAACTTAGACCATCTACTAATCACCCATTTGTCAATTGTAAACATTGCTCGCAAATTAGTTTTTTGACAATGCAACCGTTGCAAAGTCAGAAAACTTTTTGCAAATCGAGTAATCCCACATTTCACCAACTCATTATTTTTTGTGAAATCTCTCATCATATTTAAGACTCCTGAGTGCCCATAAATGAAACCGACAAGGGCAATTTCTCTTTGAAGGGTCTTCTTAATGTTTGGAATCTTCCTGATGTCTTCTAACATAAGATCTGTACAATGGGCTGCACATGGCGTCCAATATATGTGCCTTCTTTTCTCTGTAAGAGCTGACCTGTAGAAATAAAAGTAGACATGTTAACAATTAGACATCAGAACTTTGATCGATATTAGAAAGTAAAACATAAAACTTAAACATTTAAAACAATAAATTCTTACCAGCCAACACAAAGTTGCTACCATTATCACTTATACCTGAACCACATTCTGCTCTCCAATGCGGTCCACGTAGCTATCAAGCAATTCACATAATTTCTCTCCAGTCTTAACAAATGAGGAAGCATCTATCGACTCCATGAACACTGTTCCATACAGAGAATTCACCAAAAAGTTTATCAAGGTTCTTTGTTTTCTATCTGACCATCCATCCGCCATAATGGAACATCCATACTTCAGCCGTAATAAATTAGACTAAATTACTAACATTAAAATAATTCATGCGACAGATCCATACTAAGAAAAGGAACAGACTGGAGCATCAAAGATTGAATAATCTAGTGTATGTCAAGTACAATCGAGCTTTAAAAGCCCGTTATGACTTGCGGAGTGTTATTGATCCAATCTCTTCGGATAACATTGACCATAGTAAAGAGTGGTTGGTTTGGAAGATGGGCGTTAATGTGGAAGCAGAAGATGAGTTGGTGTTTGGTGATGGTAGCTTGACTTGGGGTGATGTTGCAAGAGTGTCGAGTAGTGAGGACGTCTTGACATACAAAAGAGACAGTCAGGAGTTACGACAACTAATGCCTCAAGCTCCCGAGCTCCACGTGTTGAGTCTCTTGACATAGAAGAAGAGATTATTTTTGATGAGTCAGGGGAATAAGAGATTGGAGGCTATAGTTCTGGTGATACCAATGAGGATCATCCTATTGAGGAATATTATTTGTGATTAGAAGTAGAAATATATTGGGTTTTATCTTTCCATACTAAGACTTAAGTTGATGATTTGGTGAACTTAGACTTAATTATAAGCAATATATATTTATCATTTATGTCTATTATGTTCTCTAAATATTACATATATATGTATTTTTTTAAAATCTTCATAGTGCGCTTTTTTTTTAGTGAAGCCCGTGCTTTAAGTGCGCTTTGCGCTTAAAGCTCCAACAACGCTTTTTTGCGCTTTTCGCTTTTGACAGCACTGATTGTAGTGAGGGTACAAATCCTAGCAGATACACAAAACACTAGGTGGTTTCTTCCCATTTGCCTAAACCTTGGTGAACAAAGTTATCTGGTACCTATAATGGGGGGAGCTAGCAGGTATCGGGTGGAATAGTCGATGTCCAAGCAAGGTGGCACCAACACCACACTTATTGCAAAAAAAGATAGTAATGTAGTGTAGGACATACATTGTGTTGTTGAGAACCATTGCCAAGTTTTGTCAAGGAGGAAAAGTTGTTGAGCTTTTCTGTTGATAAGGGATCAATTAATTAAGGGAAAAGGGTCAAAAATACCCCTCTGCTTTGTTTAAATGGCTTAAAATATCCTACGTTACAATTTTGGATCATTTCTGCCCCTGCTGTGATGAAAGTTAACACATATACCCTTCATTTGATGGAAATCCCCAAATTGATTCAAATAAGCCGATTTCAATTGACATTACCGATTTTAACCCGATCCGATCCGACCCATCATCATTATTGAACACTGTGCATCTCCATTCTCCTGCTGTTGCCCGAGTTTTTCCATCACTATTTTATATGTTAAAGGGGTGTGCTTGAAACATATTGAATTGGCAACCCATTTGAAATACTCTAAAGCAGTTGAAATATGTTCTTCATATTTTAGTCTCTTCAATACATCAGATTCCTTGAGCACAACTGGGTTTTTACTATTTTGGCCATTAAGTTAATCAACATTGAAACATGGGTTTACATTGAGGATTAAAGGAACAGACTTTTTGTGGACTTTCAACAGCAAAGAACATCCTTCTTTCAACTACATAGTACAATCAAAGACACAATTTTTATCAAGTTACATGCAAGAAGAACTCAAAAGAGGAATTAAGCAGCAACTGGATATTGAAAAAGAATCCAAGTGACTCAAATCAGGTTTTCAAAACCACAACATGAACTTATAATAAAGGAATCAGTTGGGGAATAATCAGAAGGGGAGCCTTGGCGTAACTGGTAAAGTTGCTGCCATGTGACTAGGAGGTCACGGGTTCGAGCCGTGGAAACAGCCTCTTGCAGAAATGCAAGGTAAGGCTGTGTACAATATACCCTTGTGGTCCGGCCCTTCCCAGGACCCCGCGCATAGCGGGAGCTTAGTGTACCGGGCTGCCCTTTTTATTTGGGGAATAATCAGGAGAGTAATTTATTGATAGAGAACTGGGCAAAGTAGAAGAAAGAGAGAAGAAGTTTGTGGGTACAAGGAAGAAGAACACTGATTTGATGGGTCGGGTTGAAATCGCTAACTTCAATTGAAGTCGGGTTATTTGAATCAATTTGGGGATTTCCGTCAACTGAAGGGTATATTTGTTAACTTTCATAACGGCAGGGGCATAAATGATCCAAAATTGTAACGGAGGATATTTTTAGCCATTAAAACAAAGTAGAGGGGTATTTTTGACCCTTTTCCCATTAATTAAACCGTGGCTTGAGAAATAGATACGACTCTAGTGCAGCTGGGTTGCTTTTTTGTAGTCCTCGTTTGTGTTCAGTGAAAGATCTTGTAGTAAAGATCTAGCTAAAAAAATCTGGGCAATAGATTAAAGTAAAGCTCTTTTTGCAGGTCTGTGCCTTATGAGTGGAGTTTGGGACTTGAGGCTAATATTGGTTTTCTACATATAAAAAAAGAAGAAGAAGCAAGTTCTTAGTTCTGGTGGTAAAAAAGAAAAAGGCGATAATTCTAATTTTCTGTGCTATAAGTGTTCTAGGATCTTCTATCCTACTAGAGTACTCTTAAGATCTTAGGGGTCGTTGGGTAGGTAGCCAAAATTATCCCGGGACTAATTTATCCCATATCTTGGGATTATTTTATACCATCTAAAAGATGGTATAAAATAATCCCAGGATAAGTGGGATAAGAAGGGATATCCCATCTTTTAAGTTGGGATGCATTTTATACCTTGTTTGGTACAAGGTATAAATTTATCCCAGGATAAATTTATACCTTCTACCAAACATGGTACAAAAAATTAGTGCTGGGATATCCCAGCTTATACCATGCACCAAATGACCCCTTACGGTTATCTATCTTGATTGTGATCCACCACTTTCTCATATTTGTTGATGTGTAGAGTAGTTTTTGTCTAATTAAATACCGTTCTTTAATTTTTACAGCAATCCCGATCAGTCAAAGCACCTGGAAACAGCAAGAATGCGCCTTTTTGACGTATGGATTGATTTCGTCAACTTGAGAGCAGAAGACTACAGCGAGAACAGTCGTATTCCAACAATGGTATGTAAACGTAAATTGGTAATCAAATTTATATCTTCTCTTTGGTGTTTAAATTTGTTTATTTTAATGTAAATGTCAGGGATGAAAGGCTACGTAGATTCCACCAAACCTAGATATGAAAAATTAACAAAAGTAATCGAAGTAGTTAATTACCAATATCTGAATTTTTCGAACTATTAATTTATTTTATTCTTTAGTAGGACCTTTCCCTACCTTTGGGATTACACTGGGTTTATTGTTGTTGTTGTACTAGGACCTTTCTTTATGAATAATCAACCATGGTTGCAATAATATGAAGTCTTCATAATAGTTACCCATTGATATCTGTTATATTAGATTTCTTAACGTTATGTAATGTTGTCATCCTAACTATTATATCAAAAAAGGTAAATGTCAAAGTTTTAACACTCATGTGCATGTGTTTAATGTACCACGGATTCTAGTTTCTTCATTTAAAAATTTCTCATCTGTTGTTCCTTAGAAATTTGGCACTGCAAAACAGGATGCAGATCGCAGGGATTTGACCATTAATAGGTACTTTGTTATATCATCACTTTTTGGCACCTTTTTTTATTTTTATTCTTGCCACACCTTCACACTTGTAGGCAGCAACTTGGTTTAATTTATCTATTTCCCCTTCATCCAAGCCCAAACAACAAAAAAGAGTAAATGAGGAAAAATAAAAGCACCTCGGTCATGTCAGCTTAAGAGCACAAACTCCATAGGAAGCTTCTCAGTTTCTTTTTCATCTTCCTTTTTTCTAATTTTGTATATGTATTCATTTTCTTGGCATCTTTTTGGGTTTTTTTATTTTATCTAGGCGCGGGGGGGGGGGGGGGGAGGGGGTTGTTGTTGTATCATTTATTTTAGTTTGGAGAATCGTGCCTTTGGATGCATTACTGTATTTGTCTAATTATGTTTCAGGTTAGCTTTTTGTTTCCAAAAGATAAACTATGAGTTGCCTTGTTTAATCAGTCAATCCTTCACTAAAAATTATGTTTACAGCTTGTTTTACAACATTAACACCAGATCAGTCGAAGATTTTACAAAAAGAGGTAAGCATGAGCTCTGTTTCTTTTGTCCAGACTCAGTAAAGCGTACTAAGAAAGATAGGTTAAATTACAAGTGTCTGACTAATTAATTGACTTCGTGTTTCTCAGGCATTGCAGATCTGAAGTCTGGAAAAATTGTCACCCCACTACCTCCAAAGCAGACCTTTTTGGATGATCCCCTAAGAGTCCTTCGAGCTATTCGTTTCGGTAATGCAATAGACAATCTCTCATTTGTCCCCTCTTCTTATGACATTCTTGTTTATCCTATATCTGGCATAGATGTCGACTGTTACTGTTGACATTATGATATTGGATGATTTGCATCCTGCGGAGTTTCAAGTGTGGATTTATAATCCATTGAGTTATAGTTAAAACTTTAAACAAGTGGATCTCTTTGTACACAGAGCTCAAGTGTGGATAATAGAAGAACTCTAGCCATCCCAGTCAAATTCAAGAGTGAGACCTTCTCCATGTTCAACCATGACTTTTTACAGGCTCAGGAATATCATCCCCAAATTAAACAATGTTTATGAATAAACTCTAAATTCTAACTTTTGCACAAAAACATATTAGAGTTTGGTTTTGGTGTGTGTACAGTATTATGGATTTTTATACTGTTAGATTCAATATGTGATAATATAGCACCCAAATCAATGTGAGGTTGATCAGTAGGTATTTCTTCGAGATCATAAGCAAATTGAATAATTCTAAGCATTTTGTTGATTGAGCTAAGTGGGGCATTTAAAGTGGGATTAGTTTTATTTATTTATTATTATTATTTTTAATTTTTTTTAATTTTTTTAGGAAATCCTATCCTTGCCTTTCAAAATTACTTATAGAAGTAAAGCATAAGATGAGGAATTTCTCAGAGTGAGAACTAAATTGTGTTGATTGCTGGCGGGATAAGAGTAGATTTACGTTCCGCTATACAAGTGGTGTACAGAAAGCAGAGAACCTACACCAATATACTGTTCTCAACAAAGAACACAGCCAAAACTGATTGGAAACAGAAACAAGCCTTACCTGTACAGATCATTTTCTACCCCTCAAAGGCTCTCTTATTCCTTTTCCTATAAGTACCCCTACCCACCTTCTTAAGGTATAAATGAATCTCTTGAATCTCCTTAACTTGCCTGCTTGTATAAACTCTTATATGTGTGAATTTTGGTTCTTCCTCCGCTTGAGTTGGATCACTGGAGCCTAGTTTGTCGTCATTTTGTAAACCTCTAGTATTTCTTCCTAGAGAAATAACTTCATTCCCAGCTATGTTTTAAAAGGTACTCCATTTTGGCCCATTCCATGTGACATTATTACATTTTGTGGAGTCAAACTTTTTTAATCTTTGCTGCAATTGTTGATATTTTTTTGTTAAAATGTTTATGTATTAACTATTACTACTTATAATACTTCTTTGTAGTTTCCAAATATATAAGTTTTTTCTAAAAATCTGAAGAAGAATCTATTATGTCCATATGCATACTGAATATTAGGTGTTTTAACCCTTGTATGATGGAATCCTTAACATAAAATGGGATGGAGGGAGTACACTTTCTTGATTCTTTTTCCCTTTAGCAATTACACTTGGAGGTTAAGTTAGAATTAGATCTTACAGCACTCTAGTTAGTATTATATAATTTACCTCGCACCTCTTGGGAAGGGGAAAAAGCAAAACTTTTTGAACCAAGCCAGAAGTTGCTGTCAATTTTTTTCTTGAGACTGGTAACATTTTATTCATAGAATCACTAAGGCTGTGCAAGCCTATTTTACAGATTACAAGAGCCCTAGCAGATCTACCAAAGATTCTGTATCTTCTACCTGACTTTCTTTACACCAAAAATAAAATAAGCGAACACAATTCATCTTAAATTCCCAAAAAGGCTTGTGCTTATCTTAAAAAATTCTTTGTTCCTTTCCTTCCATACTGGCCACCATATGCAAGCAAGTACTAGACTCCACCCTGATTTCCGCCTCACAATGCCACCATTGTTGTTCCAACACTCCAGAAGCTCTACAGTGGTTGCTGGCATGGTCCAGTTCATTCCAACCAAGCTCAAAAAGAGTTGCCACAATTGTGTTTTAAGAGCACAGTGAATAAAAAGATGGTTGTTTTCCAAAGCTCTGTCACGCAATATACATCTTGAACATAACCGAAAGCCCCTCCTTTGCAACCTCTCTTGAGTAAGGCAAGCTCTTCTTGCCACACCAGCCATGAGAAACAGATGACCTTGGGAGGAGCTTTTACTTTCCAAATCTCCTTCCATGGCCATCTATTTGTTTGCTGTCTTGAGAATAGAAGTTTTGAATAAGCAGATTTTACTTTAAAGATCCCTTTGCTACAGTTCTTCCAGATTAAAGTATCATCATGCTCCTTCAGTCTTTTAAATCCCTCCAAGGTTCCAAAGAAATCAGCAACTGTCCCCAAGTTCCCAGTCATTGAGTCCTCTCCTGAATATGATGTTCCATCCATGCTGCCCCCATGCTTCTTCAAGTTTCATTTCTGGCATTGTAGCTGCTATCAAAATTGGAATCATAATCATATATTAGAGTTACGGTAACATGGAGAAGCATGGTCAAAGAAATGGAGGGTTCCAATTCTTAGTGATTGAAGAGGAGTTTCTCTGGTCTATATGCATATTTTACGTGTCTACATGTCTATTTAGTAGACTTGAGTCAAATATGATGGTGAACTTCGTCGTATCTCCTTTAATCACTTTAGGTTTCAATATAGCTGGTTGGGACATTCATTTTTTAGGGCCCTTGCCAAGTGATATTTTTCTTCGTTCAGTGAACTTTGCTGTGCTGTTCGCTAGATGTCACTCATGTTCTCCATATGATTTGGTGATTTTAGGGGCAAGGTTTGGGTTTATATTAGATGAAGAACTAAAGAAGGCAGCTGCAGATGAGGATGTGAGGGTTGCTATTGCTGATAAAATTAGCAGAGAACGCATAGGACATGAAGTATGTTTATCTAATCTCTAAGTGAAGGTTTACATGATTGAGATTGATTTTGAGCTCTAGATGGTCTGACTCTTAGAAGGATATCTTTAATGCCCATTGCAAAAGGTTGCCGTCTGCTTCTAATTTTCATCTCACTTTTTTCTATTTTACAGATTGATCTTATGATGTCTGGCGATCAACCAGTCAAAGCAATGACTTATATTGCTGACTTGAAATTATTTTCGGCTGTATTTAGTCTTCCTTCTGATTTTGAACCGTCAATTCCTGATGGATGTGATAGGTATTGTTTGCTGTCCTACATCTTCTTTGTTTTTGAGAAATCATTGGCTGTGCTTGTTAGTTGCTCCTTACAAAAAGAATGTGTACGTTGCTGTATTATTCATATGGACCAAATATCCGACAAGCTTAAAAAGTGACGTCAACAGCCTAGTTCATTCACTGTTCCCTATACGGGACGTTATTGTCCAGGGAGAAGGTTGGTAGTAGAAGTAACAGGATGATCTTGTTTGCTTTAGCGACAGAAATATAGAATCCGATTGCTTGATAACTAGGGATAGGGTAGAAGGAATATTATTTAAACTGGACGTTATTGTCTAGGGAGAAGGGTGGTAGTAGAAGTAAGACATGATCTTGTTTGCTTTTGGTGATGGAAATATGATTTCAATTTCTTGGAACCTATGGTGCTTGGACTCTTCAGAAATGTCGACGGGTGCGTGCGGGATTATCCAAAAGTAGAGCATTTTTGGACAATCCGACACAAGTGCGGCAACATTTTGGAGACTCCAAGCAACATAGCTTGGAGCTAAATATGTGGGAAAACTAATAGCAAGAAGTTCTGAACATTCTGCTAGATGGTTTCGCTTGTTCAAATCCAGGCTGTTGAGCTAGATCATTTCTAATTGCTTTCAGCAGTGTCATCTGTTTTCATTTTTAGTTTTGTTGGAGACACCCGATCATGTTCACATAGAATAATTGAATTCCTGTGCTCGAACCAAGCCAGCTTCGGTTGGATCTCTGGTTTTTCTGTGAAATGCAGTTTCTATATTCTCAGTTGTTTCTTCATCCAAACCTAAGTTGAAGTATTTCTTCCTCCAAACCTAAGTTGATGTATTTCTTCCTCCAAACCTAAGTTGAAGTATCTTAAAAGTAATTTCCTTGAATGTTAAAGGTGGTCACTTTTAGATTTTAGCTAGGGGAATACTGTAAATATGAATGTGTTTGGTGTATATATGGAGAGTTAATTGAGTATCATTGGCATCTCCACTGAGGTCTGCTTTGCTCTTATGAACGAGTCATTCCTGATGTATATTGTCCTTTAGACTTTTAGTGCAGTCGACTTTTTAGTCATACCATAGTCTTTTTATAGATGATTTTCACCATTTCAATTCATATTTTGTATGAACAAGGTGCCTGCTCCTATTGCCCATGACCTCTGAAAGGTTATCTTTTTGTTTCCCTCTGATCTCTGCTTAGTTAAGGATTTGAGTCACACTGCATGCTGTTCCTACTTCTTTTCTTCTGCTGAATCTATTTTCTTTTGTGCACTTAAATTACTGCCATCTAGTTCCCTCTTTTCTCCCTACTTGTTGCTTCTAGCCAGGAGCTGGCGATCTCTTGACCGGAGTTCGTAGTTGAACAGGCTATTCATCTTCCATTACAATTGATACTGGTGACATTTTTCTCTCTAGTAGAGTCCTCGCATCTCAGATCAAATCCATGCCTTTTCTCTGATGAAAGTATGAGTGCTATTTTCATCCAGTCATACATTTAGTGAAGGCAAGAATTCCAATTCCCAAAATTCATTCAGGAGTTGTGATCAGAGGCTTTACCAAAATGCAAGAACTGAAATTTTCTTCTCTTTAGTAATGCCGTATTGGCGTCTTGTTTCTTTCCGTTTTCTCCAATTCGGGTATATATGCCTTGATGTGGTGTTCATCCTATTTCTTTTGGCCACATTATCATGGACTATGTCTTTTTCAAGTTTTATTGGCCTCCGTGGCCCCTCCACAAATGGAGAAAGAGCCGAACTGAGAACTAGCTTACATATTAGGTATATTTAGGTCTGTTTTGTTGTTTGTTCTTTTACTGGTTTTTTTATATAATTATCTAATTCTTGCTCTTTAATGGTTGTTACCGCTTACATGTTAATCACTTGCGACTTTTACAGGCTGTGTGTTGCTTGCTTGGATTCAGCTTGGGAACTTTTAAACCTAATTGGACGCTCCTCATTTTCCGTAAGTGTTGCTTCATCATCATTATTCTAGCTGAATTTGTTATCTGTATATGAAATGACAACCGGGTTAAAAATATGAAATCCTTACAAGTTGCATATCCTATTCAAGGATCTAATGCATAGCAGAAGTGCTCGATATTTTTATGTCTTGTTCATTAGTACGGAGGTCGTTCTTTAACTTCTGATCTCATGTTTTTGGCAGTTTTCTCCTCCTCTTCTCACCTTATAAAGGAATGTTTGGTTTGTGACATATGCTCTTGAGTTTTTTTTTTTAGTTGGTGTGTGTGCGCGCGTGTGTGTGTGAGAGAGAGAGACTGTAACTCTTATTTTTCTGTCATTTATGGCATCAGTGTTTTGGATTTATTTAAAGTAAGTTTTCATTTTTCTTTTTGCTTCTGTTTAAATTTTGGTAGGGGTAAATGAAAAGAGAATCCATTGGTCAAATTCTAAGTGGTGTAAAGTGAAATTGCAATCTATTATACACTGCAACTTTAATGCTAACCATTTTCAAAAACTCTTGCGTTGATATTCGATTATGTCTTTTAAATCAGTGGATCTCTAACTTTGATATTTTGTCCACATTAGTGGTGTATCATTAATTGGGAGATAATAGTGATAAAATTCCTGATACTCACGAACTTGCTGCGCTGCGTCAGATGTCAAATGGCTTATGTGGATAGGCTAATTAAGAACTAACCTTTTCATATCTATTTTTGGTTGTAGGATGATCAAAGGAGACTTTGCCTGTATGCTGCTTTATTTTTGCCATTCAGAGAGACCATTTATAAAGATACCAAAGCCAAAAAGGTAGAACTCTGGGCCATCAAAGAGTCCATGCAGGCAGTTGTGTTTGCATTGGTCGATTCTATTCTGTTTTTTTAATCTGGCTTGAACAGTTATGATTCCATTCCATCTAGGATGTGTTTTTTCTAGTAGAAATTTTGTTTCTACGCAGAAGAAAAAGCACGGCCTAAAGATGCTAATTTTTATGTAGTTGTAACCTCTTTTCTGTAAATTTGATAATGTCTGCACATGTTGAGGATTTGGGATTTTTTTTTTTTTTTTTTACAAAAATACTAACTTTGGCTGACGCTTATCAGATTCCAGTTGTCAATTATATTTTTCGCAATTCTCTCAAGTTGAAGGCCAGTGATGCGGAAATAGTGAGTGATTCTTGACGTGACTGTTCCATCCATTTAAGTGAACCTTGAATATTAAGCCTAGTTTTCTTGTCAGTATCTACCACAAGAAATGTGATTTTTTATTAACCATTTGCAGGTCATAAGCTTGCATACTGTAATTAAGAAGTTTGTCACCTTGATTCCATTACTTGTTTCTAAAGAAGATATCCCAGTTCTTGAAGTTGATTGGAAAAGAGATACCATTGAGGTTCCAATTGCTTCAAAACTTAGAATATTGACTGGTAACAATATCTTTCTTCTGCAAGACTAAGTGCTCTACCTGTTAGTGTCACCTTGCAAATTGATGGTTAATATTTGTTCACAAACAGGTTTGCTACTGCGAGAAATTAAAGAATTTTGGCGCGTTGCTCTTCTTCTATCTATGCAGTTATATCCTGTTGACATTGTGTCCTGTACAAGTTTCTCAAATGAGGACTTTGAACTGGACAAGAGAAACGGATTATTCAAGGCGGTAGAGAACGCAGTAAGAACACTAGGTATTGTCATTTGTCCTCTGTGCTTCTAGCTTTTGTGTTCCCCTTGCGATTGTGGAGCTGGACAAATTAATCATCTCACATAGCTACTGAGCATGAACTTTTAGGATACTTGAGATTACAATGGTAACAGGAGGTAGAGTGAGGCTGTTCCTGCTCATTGCTCTGTTTCCCCTTAAACACTTATCTTCAGTGTTGGCCCCCCACCCCCTCCAAAAAAAAAAAAAAAAAAAAAAAAAAAAATCACAAAGTCAGCCATAAAAAATAAAATAACCTGACAAGTGAGGGATGGCTCAGTGGTAAAGCACCTCCACCCACGACCGGTAGGTCCTGGGTTCGAGTCACACCGAGTGTAAGTGTAAAACACTATAAATCCTCCTAAATGGGTGGGGAAAAAAAAAAAAAAAAAAAAAAAAACCTAGCCTTGTACAAGGTCCTTTGCTTATATCCCATATTCGAAGTCTCTCCTCACTTTCACACTTAATTAGTGTATTGCTGTTTCAATATAAAGTTAGACATGCATTTGGTTGGCAAAGTTCTTCAATGAATGGTGGATTATCATGGAGTAGGACTCCACCAAAATGCTCCACTAGAGAGTTATATAACAACAGTAACATTTACATGCATCGTGTGTGTGCAATGTGCATGTTGCATTTTTTAGAAACCACATATTTAATGGAATTGTAGATATTTGTAACCTATGAGCTTACCTTAAATTCCAGGTCTGGAGAAGATTTGGGAAACAAAACCACTGGTTAATGGAAAGGAAATTATGAACATTTTGCAGATTAAAAGTGGAGGGCCAGTTGTTAGAGAATGGGTATATGCCAATATTACTCTCTTCTTAGCCAGTGGTTAATTGGTTTGAAGTATTTACTAATCGTTTAATTTTCCTCTGCAGCAACAAAAATTGTTGGAGTGGCAGCTCGCACATCCTTCTGGTACTGCTGAAGAATGCCTTGATTGGATGAAGCAAGCACAATCAAAACGTGCAAGAACCGAATAGTTTTCTACTAGCTCTTTTTTTTTTTTTTGGTTTGGTGGGGGGTATTGTGTAGCTGGTCTTTCACTAGACGGAAGAGAAGATACAGGCTGTGGGATGTTGCTCCGCTAGCCCTTATATGGGTCGTATGGAGAGAGAGTAGGAGAGCACTTGATAGAATAGAAAAGGATTTTTTTCATATTCCTCTTATCCCTTATTTCCTTTTGGTGCACCCATGAGGTTTTGGTAGGTATAGAAGATTGGGAGTCAATTCTCGAAAATCATATCATTTTGTAAGGTTTTCTTTTTGTTGGTATACTCCTTATATACGCGTGCTTTTTTGCCCACTGTTAATAACATCTTATCTATTTGATTTTAAAAAATTGAAGTCCAATCCACATTAAGTGTTTCCTGCTCCCAATTTTATTTTTCTTGGTAGTGTGCATATACCAATTGTTAATAGCCAGTTTAGAGTAGAGATTTTCCGCATTCTCCTGTCAGTTGGCCAATAATTGATATTGGCTTACACCAATTTACCCCTTCATATACCTTAAAGAGTAGCTGAAGAGGATAAGGGAAAGGAAAAGTAGTCACCCCATACCAGGCACTGCCAGTGATTTGTATAGCATCTAATATATGGAACCTTGAGTAGTACGGGAATGAAATGAAATTGGTGATGCCTCTGCGAAAATGTTTTCTATTTTCCGATTTTAGCTGTACTGTTTTTAAGTATGCAAGTAGTCTTTGAAGGTAGATAGGCGCAGTGATGGTCGGGGTTGTATTCCCTTCTAAAGCAATGACTGTAGAGATAGATACAGTAGGGCAG
The DNA here is from genome assembly GCF_029784015.1 of Lycium ferocissimum. NCBI lineage: Eukaryota > Viridiplantae > Streptophyta > Magnoliopsida > Solanales > Solanaceae > Lycium > Lycium ferocissimum. The sequence goes on from NC_081351.1 coordinate 50,175,215, forward strand.
TTTGGATCTTCTTGAAGCACATCAGAACTAAAGTTTACCGGACAAGCTCCCGGTTTTGTTGATGAACTAGTTTTACTAGCAGCCGTTTCATTGGAGGTTTGTCTCCGTAAAAGAAGCTTTACCAACCTGGCTTTTTATGTATTCCGGAGTTGAATGCCTTGGAAACCCAATAGAGTACTAGTGTCGGATTCATCTAAACTCACTACTTTCATCGCTAAACATAAATTTATGTGTATGCATGTGATTATCAATTTTAGTTGGTTTTTAATAGATTCTGCGCGTGCGTGCACGCACAGACATACACTCTCAATTGGGACATATTACTATATTATCCGTTTTAATTTTCAGGAAAATCTACTTCCTTTTAGATTTCCACAACTAGCGTGTTCTACAGCATTCATGCATTGATAATCTTTTTAACTACCAGGACCTCCTCAAGGACAGCTACTAATCAGCATTTTCACATTATCCAAAATTACCTTTGGTTAATGGTATGTCATTAGACACATTATCCTTTATAGACCAGTTTGCTTTCAGCCGAGAATTTGAAATGTAATAAGTACTCAGTGTTGTTAAAGGCGAAATGCTTAGAAAGGCTTCTTCTATGAGGGCTTTAAGTGTATAGCACAATTTAAATGTCGGGTTTAGCTAAAAAAGGCGCAACGAAGAAAAAAGTAAAAATATATATGTAATAGAAGGAAAAAGTAACTACTTCTTTCATAATTATTTGATTAACAATTAAAAAATCTTTTTGCGGATCATATTTCTGGTGTTCAGGCCTTAAGCGTGCCTCAACTAAGCCTTTTGACAAGAGAGTGAAGTACCATTTGTAGTCAATTAGCCCGTCTTTATGAGTGTTGTCATCAGAGGGGCCAATATCTATTGATTTCACGTTGAGAGCCAAAAATTAATTTAGATGCAATCATAAGACATTTTGGAAGAGCAAAGATTAGTGGCTTAACAATGTCAATTTAACTAAAAGGTATATACTTTCTCACAAAGAATCCTACTATGGAATTGCTCCTTTGCAATAAATTTCGCCTCTTTCTCACAACCATATTCCTATTCCTGTTCCTATTATTTTGAAATGGCAGTTAAGATGAAGCACACATGCTAAAAGTCGTTGTACAAGAAGCAACAAAAGTTATATTCTTGATTCCAACACGTGCACTGATTCACATGTACTTTATAT
>NC_081351.1:50176506-50207173 GCF_029784015.1 Lycium ferocissimum
ATATAGTGAAGCAAATGGTCAAGGGGAAGGCGCCCGGGCCACTTAGCCAACTTCTCTATAATACACAAGTCCCCGGGACCCGGGGCGATCCCCCCAATCATTCCGTCCGGAGAAAGTCCTCGCCCTTTAAAACCGGGGGGTGAACCCTATGGCAAAAGGATCGTGTATGACAACGAATAACCGAAAAGGTGGTGATTTTTCCCCCGCAATTCTAACAGGCGAACGACAACATTTGCGCCTAAGTTGCAATTTTCCCTTGACTACGGTAATCCCTATTTCCAAATTCAAAGTTCTCCCCGAATCAAAATGATGAAGAATTTTACGCCGTTCGTTTTAGATAAGCCCCGGCAGAATACCAACAAAAAAGAGATTCTACCCCTATCGAAACCCGGCCCCCTGATGGCGTAAACGAGTTTTGATTTCCCCTTTGAGTCAAAATGAGACGGAGCCATGTTCTGAAAGGTTTTTCTTAACGGAAATGACCCCCTTGAGAAGGAAGTTTAAAATTTCCGAGGATTTTTACGAGCCCCAATTGGGGAATCGGGAAGGGTTTTTGGGGAAGGGACAAAGTAAGTTTGGGGTTGCGGTTTTAGGAAAAAGGAAGAATAAAAGGGGTTTTTAATAAAAAGGAGAATCGGGGCCCCGTGGCATTCGGGACTCGACCGGAGGACCCCAAAAAGGTTTTGGCGGCCGGGAATGAGACCAGCACGGGCGGGGGTTAGCTTTTGTTTAAGGGGTTCTTTCCGGAAATTTGGAGGTGGTTGTTGGGTTTTTATTTGGGTCCTTCCCCCGCCGTCAAATTTTCCCCGGGGGAAAGGGGGGACTATCCGTATACGGGAAAAAAATCGGGATACGGATATCCCTTGGTTCCGTTGTCAGGGTTTTGCTTGGGGGCAGATAGATTGGCTCGTCGGGAAAACTTCAAAGCTCGATCCGGGAGGGGCGAAAAGTAAGGGCGGTTAACTCCAAAAGGAGAAAGGCGAAATATCCGCCCTCGATCGGATATTTCGGCGTCGACTCTCAATGACAATTGTCGCTGATTTCTTTCCTTTATTTAGAATTGTACTAGGGTTGGGACTGCGCCATACTATATAAAGAGGAGGTTCGTCCATTGTAAGGGGAGCTAGCAACGAAGAGTGAAAGAGTTCATATCAGAAAATAATAAGAATCCTTTGAAACCATTCCCATTTGTTCCTAAGTTTATCTTTATTATTCATCGTGTAAGTACTCAACAGCGGGTATCGACCTCGGTTTCTATACCCGAGGCCGGACATAACTAATATTTGGTCATATCTGCTTCTTTATTTACTTATTGACTTATCTCGCAATTTAATCTCTAATTGAATTTAGCCACATATCTTTGGCGTCACGCATAAATTTAATTGTTCTCCATTTTAAGGTTAAACAGACTTGTATTTTGTTCTTTTTTCTCTCTGGTATTTAATATTTTCACTATGTTAGCTTAGATTTCAGGAGCAAGCGCCACAATAAACGAGCCCCATCTTGAAGCAATGGACAAGATTGTTGTAACTTTGGAACACCAAGCGAGCGGGAGTCTCCTTCAAGCATTCATACTTCTATTCTTGTATGTCTTCTTTAGGTACGTTAAAAAGTATTGATATTATCAAATAAATTTACTATTTTAGTTTTTTCCTATTTGATTTTTATCTAATAAATTTACTATTTTACATTGGATCTGTGTATATAGAAGTTTCAAGAATCGTATTGATAGATCCGAGTTCGCTAACATTCAACTCAGGCATTCCCTAAATGACAATTTCAACTTAAAAGATTTTGTAAAAAACTGGTCTAACATCTTTGTTATTGTGGGCAAACACTCCGATTCGGGTACACCATTTTATTCCATGTCTATAGCTTCCATCTATTATGATCGATTGTCCAAAGACATTTATGAAATCCTATCAAATCTCCTAATCTTGTCACAATTATCATGGCTTCTTGCCATGGGCTTTTGCTGATAGCTCATAACACATCTACAAAACGGGAGAATCCTAATCTTGATCTTAGCTTGTAGAATCCATTAACGGGGTCTCACAAAATGATATTCCTAAATGATTCAAAACATAGGAAGGGGTTTTGTATGACAATGGATATGATCTATTATAAGTTTGTATGTATTGGACATTTTCCTCGTCATGAAACTGAGATGTTTAGTTTGAGAGAAAATAACTGGACAACAATTGAGAGCCTTATTTTTAAACCCATGGGAAGAGGTATATATCTTAATGGTGAACTACATTGAACTGCCAGTCACACATTCAAATCTTGTAAAAAGCTTGAAACTTGTTTTAAGAAATCGAGAGAACGAATAATAAGGTGGGCTAGAAATGAATCCCGAGTCATTGTGGCAATTGATCTCGGAACAGAGAACACACTGAATGTTCAATTTGTGCCGACTTGAAGGAAAGTTGCTTGAGGGAAATTGTTAACAAGGTTATCCTGGTCCCCGGAGAAAGCCTTTAACTAATTTAAGCTAATAAGATGTTAGATATGTGTTTACAATATGTTACCTTGGATCTTGCTGTAAAAAACTTAATTTACTAATATAAAGATTTGAGTAGTTTAATTCAAACTTCTAAAATACTTCTCTTGTTAAAAAGTGAAAAAAAAAATCTCTCTTTAATTTTGTATTTTTCTATAAACTTCAATGTTTTCTAAGCGAAAAAATAAATAATAAAATTCATTAGTAAAAAATTTGGGGGCATCAACATTTTTGGGAGCCTAAATAAAAATCTTTACAAACCTCACCCTGAGACGACCCTGGATGGGAGATAAGCTGACACTCCGCTGCGTGTAGATCTCATATACGCAAGCCATAGTTACATGTTTAACGGAGATGTTAGCGCTACTTTCCGTGTGTGTTGCTAGACCTTATGTACGCAAGACCGCAATGTGAAATTTGTTTCCATGAAAGATCATTTAATTTTCAAATAACTAAGCTTTTAGTTTATACCAATTTAAAGTTTACCTCAGAGTACAATTTACAGTTTCAGTTTCAATTCAGTTTTCGGTCTTTAAATTGCTTACATGTCATATATGCATATTTTCCTTGAATAACATATTTCCACAAGAAAGTCTTGCTCTGTTTTTTTAAGAGGTAGTCTATGAGATTTATTGGGTATTCTATTTGTGGTACTTAGCCCGTCTGGGTCTACCTATATTTTGGTGACAAATGTTGAAGCAATAGACAATGGGACACGTGTTTAGATTCGGACAACGTCGACTCACGGTGGTTAGTTCATTTAGTTTACTTTATCATATAAATATGTTACTATTTTTGGGGAATGTGGATTTTTTAAAACTCCTTTTCATCAGTCAATGGGCTGCTTTCATTATTTTTATTTCAATATCGTCAATTTTTGAATTTATTTGATCTTCTTTGATACTGCTTTTTATCTTTATTGAGCGCTTTCAAAAAATATCGCCCTACTCTTGGTAGGAGTAAGAAGCTCTGACGCTCTACCTCCCTGCATCTCCCCACATTGTGGGATTTCATTGGATTGTTGTTGTTGTATTTTTGGGGAATGCCCTATAAACTTATGCTCAGATTCTCAGTTAGAGTCTCGTGACTAGTTAATGGATACAAGTTTCATTTATGTTGGCGTTAGATGTTATATTCAGCTCATCATATAATTATAAAAACTTCAAAGATTATTGTTGATGCAAATAACTATTTAAATTATCTATCAGTCAGCTCGATATAGGGTTCGCTCGACACAAGGCTGTCTCCGGGGCCAAGCTAGTGAAGTCTTCGCTTTAGGCCCCAAAAATAATACACAACATTTATATGCTTTCTTGGACATTATTTCTTTAATAAACCTTTTAAAAAAGAATGACGTATTTCTATATTTTTTAAATGACAAATCTTATAGCCACACAAATGATACAACTTGTTTAAGAACACTAGTTTTAAAATTTTTTAGTTGCACAAGTATTATGACATTTTTAAAACTACAAACTAAAGATCTTCATTTTTTAATTAAATTTTGTGTGAAGTCAAACTAGGACAAACAAATTGAAAATGAAGGAGCAATTATTACTTTTTAAGTAATTTGTTAATTATAAAAGAAAGTTATTATTAATCATTGTTAATAAAGAGTGAATGTCATTGGAGCATTTGACCAAATGATTTTTTTTAAGGTTACTCTTTAAATTTTGTCTAAAAAGATCATCTATCTGTTTTGTCAACGAAATATAGCATATTGAGCTAACAAATGACAGAATTTTAAAAGTAATCCCAAAAAAGGTTTATACCAGACAAATAATCCATTGCGAGCTTGTCCATTCCCTAAAATTTTGTCTGAAAATCATCCATGCCATCATTTTAACTTTATGTTACCTTCTTTTAATCTGAAAGTTTCACTTTTTAAAAATCTTTCTTCATAAATATATATATCAATTTTGTTATTTATTCCTTAAAAATATCCGCTGAAATATATATTTGGTTAATCAAAAATTAAAAGAATAAATTAAAACTTAATCAGTTAATTACGTTGTATCTTAAAAAGCTAAACAATAACCTTCAAATTAATGTAGAACCTCTTAATAAAATGTGGTAATTAATTGAGCCGCCCCTAACTCGACAAACAATTAGATTCAAGTGTCAATCACGTCCCGCCCCAGTTTCTGGGGCGTGACAATATTATGTACTATAGGTCGTAATATATTAAACCAACCATTCAATAAATAATAACTGCAATTACAGCCCCTGCATTAGTAACCTGTCTCTAAACCAAATAAAACCCGAGGTTATGCATCATTTCTGACATGAAGATTTTAGGCAGTCTCCTCAGCTGTTTTAGTATTTCTAACACACTATTAACGAGCATGGGAAGAGCAGGAAATTAGACTTGTCCCTCTGTAAACACATGTGATGAGAGATGATTGGTTTTCTCCTAAGACCTTACAGGAAAATTCGCAATTAACCTCTAAGAAATTAATTTCGAGTCATTATCTATTAAATTAATATTACTTAGTGGGAAAATGAAAAAGAATTTTATGAATTTCATTTTTAGTATCAAACTCAGTTAAAAAACTAAAAAATTGAAGAAGAAATAAAAAATATGCTGGGCGGGGTGTTGACCATATCGCTCGAAAATAATGTAAAAATGCGAAAACCTACACTTTTCGGAAGCAGATTAAAGACATCTTTGATTGGCGGGTAGGCTCCAAACTATAAGCAGACTTTTAGCAAATTGAATTTCTTGATTCCATTGTGTGCTTCTGTATAGAAGCAACTTATTGACAACCTTGCTGCAATGTAATGGAGGAATAATCATGCATGTTCTTGATAAATGGGTTAGATTGAAGTTCGAGAGCTTGAAGACCAACAAGCCATAGTCAATCAAAGGGCGGAGCTAGAGTATATCTTATGGGTTCATTCAAAGAATTTTTGGCTACCAAACCCCATTTGTCTTAAGAAATATATAAAATATTTGTATAAATTTTTTAATTTAGAACTGTTAACTTAAAAGAACTAAAATCTAGAATCCATAAGCTTCAAATTTTGACTTTGTCTCTGTGATCAATTCTCTAGCTTGTTAGAAACACGGCTGCAAGAATTGATACCCAAATTTTCACCATATGGTAATATACACACATTCCCCCGCATGTTATTAACAACAAAGCGACTGTTGTATTCAAGGTTTACTAGGAAACAGTGAAGCAAAAGGTAAAATATACCTCAACCTCTTGAAAATTGGTTGGCTTCTTCAAGGTTGGAGCAATAAATAATGATGTGAACTGGCCTTAGAACTAAGGGGTAGTTTGGTTCGAAGATAAGTTAAGCTAGGATTAGTAATATTGGAATTTGGATTATTAATTTTGAGATTAGTTAGGCTGACATTATTTCTTATTAACTGTTTCATTTGTTGTATTAAGAATAACATGCATTGCATAATTTCTAATAGTATTGACTATGGTGTATACGTATAAGAACAGTACTAGTATTGTTAATGTCATGATTACAACGTATAATTAGAATAGTATTGAATATGATGTATAAGTGATATTTATATTAGTCGTACTAGATTTAAATTTGCAACCTAATACTGCTCCGTCCCAATTTATGCGACACCTTTTAGATTTCGAGATTCAAATGACTTCTTTGATATGTCATTTAAACATTTTGAATTGTCAATTATTGATAGTACTTTTTACGTAGTTTTCAAATACGTAGATTTTATTTCTAAAAATTTAAAGATTTCATGTCTGAATTCACGATCGTACTAAACACGTTTCGACTTCGAAAGTTCGAACCGCGGCACAAAAAATTAAAAAGAAGGAGTACAAATGAGCAGAATTGAAACGACCCAATTGGATGGCAAACAAGAAGAAAAATAAAACTACATAAATTTAGAAACATTAGGCACCTTAGAGGCAAGATAAAACTGCAATGCTTATGGCTCTAAATAACAAATGTTGACATTGTCATTTTATCAAACAGGTAGACTGCATTTCATTAAATGTCTTTCTTTCACTCATAACTATACTCGTCCATCTCCCAAACAATTTAGACATCGTTGTACCCTACAAAATATTTTAAAAAAATATCAGTAAAACTTTAGCAGATTAACTTGAATTAATTCATTTAATCGAAATTAAAATTGAAGGGACTTACTTGTGACCATCACAAGTTGGACAAACACATGGATTTACAAAAACAGGATCATATAATGGTGACCAACTAATTGTAGCATTTCCTTTGCAAAGCTTACATTTATAAAATCCCTTTCCTTTACAATACCCACAAAGCTTTCCAAACTTTTCCTGCAAAAACAAAATCAAAGATGAAAAATTTGAAAATGGTATTTTGGGAAATATTGTTTTAAAAGACCCCATTATTATTATTTAATTAATTACGTACCTTGTTAATTAAGGCTTTACGACGAAGGATAGAAGTGGTGAGTGCAGATATAGTGATGGCTCCACCAAGAATAACAATGGAGCCTGTTGCTAACGTGCGCATGAGTGGAGGAATCATTCAAATTGTTCTCACTTTCTTCTTTGTATATGTGTAGACTAGTCTTACAAGCACTGCTCGTTCCCGGCGGTTTTACTCATTCTAGATTGTATTCTCCTCCCTCCGCTTCAAAATAAATGTTCACTTAGCCTTAAAATACTAATTGTTAGAAAAAAAATTTGATTAAACTATTCTTAATTAATAAGATTCTTGCTTATTTATTACCTTGAATAAATAGGGGCAAATTTGAAAAAATAAAATTAATTCCTTCTTGAGTTTATAAGAAAACATTTATTTTAAGCCAAAACAAAAAGGTGTAGTGACCACTTATTTTGAACCGGAGGGAGTATCGTATTACTCACTCGTGATAAGTTTGCTTGGGCACACCCTTAAAAGAAAATGCCTCGTGATAAGTATTTTGAATCGGAGGGAGTATTGTATTATTCACTTACTGTTAATTAAATGCCTTGAAACAAAAAAGTAGCTCTTTAATAATTTTTTGATTACGTAAAAATTCCACTTATTTAAATAACGGTAAAATTGGAGGAAAAAATTAATGTCTTGTTGATTTTATGAAACAGTACTACTTAATTTAAAACAAAATAAAAAGCTATAAACGCCACTTATTGTGAATCGGATGGAGTATTCTTTAAAATTCGTTATACTGCTAAATTAATGAATGTTCAATTTTATGTAGCAACTAATTTGTTCAGATGAAATCGTTAAGTTATTTCTCTTTTTAATTATTTGATAATTTGATTTTACCTTTTAACTCCATCGATAACCCTAGACTTGTCAGTAATTTTTATGTAGACAGTCAAATTAAGGCATGTTCCGATTGAATATTTGAACTATGCTGATGTATTCATATTAGACACTTTCGATTCAAAATTTTGGAAAAAAAAGTTTTTCGCGTGTTTTCAATCGCTAATTACGTAGATAAATTAATTATTTAAAATATGTCACCTCTATAAATTATACGCGTTCACTTTAAAAAATCGTAACCCGTCATGCATGTTTCAGTTGATGTTATTGTGTATAATTAAAGGAGAAATCATATTTTATGTGATTAACTTATTTATTTAATAGACACTTGTTAGACATGTATAGAAACTTTTTTTAAAATATGAAGCGAAAACGTCTGAAATGAGCGCTTTATCATGTGTTAAAAGTATTCAATTGGAGCATAAAAAGTGTGAGGGACAATCGGTGTATTCAGTTGAAGGTACGACGTTATTGTAGACGGAGATAATGACTATAAATTTGCACCAAAACATTCCCATTACCATGAATTTACATCTCTATGGAAAATCCACGCACCCAACTTTCGCCATTACAAATCAAAACACCAAAAATAGAAAACTGCATAATGCAAAAACCCACACTAGTCTTCAAAAATCACGCCAAACCCAACTGTTTCTCAACCAGAAAATCCCACCCAAAACCAAGCTTGAAGCTCTTGAAACTGTCATCACTAACTTAGAAACCACTGTAAAAAATGGCACTGATATTTACGACCCTCAAATATTTGCTTCCCTTTTAGAAACATGCTTTCATTTACAGGCTATTGATCTCGGTATCCGTGTTCATTGCCTCATTCCTGAGAAACTTTTACGTAAAAATGTAGGCATCTCATCGAAGCTGATTAGACTTTACGCGTGTAGTGGACAAACTCAGAAAGCCCATGAACTGTTCGATAAAATGCCTAAGAGAAACGCGTCGGCATTTCCTTGGAATTCGATTATATCGGGATATTCTGAGAAGGGTTTGTTTGAAGACGCGTTAGCCATGTATTTTCAAATGGTGGAAGAGGGTGTGGAGCCCGATTGTTACACTTTCCCACGTGCGTTAAAGGCGTGTGGAGGTGTCGGGTTGATCCACGTAGGCGAGGAAGTTCATCGACATGTGATTCGTCGTGGATTTGGAAGTAACGGGTTTATTCTAAATGCACTTGTTGATATGTATGCAAAATGTGGTGATATCGTTAAGGCTCAGAAGCTTTTTGATCAAATTGGGACGAAGGATTTAGTTTCTTGGAATTCAATGCTTATTGGATACATAAGGCATGAGCTTGTAACTAAGGCGTTGAACCTTTTTCGTCTTATGATACGTGATGGAATAGAACCGGACTCTGTCTCAGTGTCAGCGTTACTTGTGGCTAGATTACCTTTCTTAATTGGAAAACAAATTCACGGATGGGTTCTTCGTCGAGGGACTAATCAAGAATTGTCCATTGTTAACTCATTAGTTGATTTCTATGCAGACCGAAAAAAGTTGAAGCAAGTGAGATGGTTGTTTGAGCATATGCGTGAACGGGATGTAGTATCGTGGAATTCAGTCATTTCTGCTCACTCTAAGCATCCTGATGAAGCCCTATCGTACTTTGAGAAGATGGTGAAATCCGATGCCCTGCCAGATGGCATCACATTTGTGTCGTTGTTGTCGTCATGCGCTCATTTAGGGAAAGTAGAGGATGGGGAAAGGTTGTTTAGAGTTATGAAAGAGAGGTATGATATTAGTCCAAGGATGGAACATTATGGTTGTATGGTGAATCTATATGGAAGGTTAGGATTGATACACAAAGCTTTTGATTTTGTAACGAAGAGAATGGAATTCGAAGCTGGACCAACCGTTTGGGGTGCATTGTTATATGCTTGCTACAGATATGGCAATGTTAAAATAGGAGAGGTAGCGGCGCAACATCTGTTCGAGTTGGAGCCAGATAATGAGCATAATTTTGAGCTTTTGATGAAGATTTATAAGAATGCTGGTCTAACAGAGGACGTAGAGAGAATAAAGCTAATGATGGTAGAACGAGGATTAGATACTTTGTTACCATACAGAAGTCGTTGAAGTTCCTTAAAACGACATTTTGCCAATGATTTTGCACTTTTTCAGTACATTAAAGAAGAGCGTGATCGAATAATTTTTAAGCAAATAAATTTTTTGGGCTGGTGAAATTGAGTTTTTATGGATTTGATGAAAACATCAGATGAATGAATTGTGAGAAAACTGCTTGACGAGCTGTTACACATTTTAGTGAGTTTCATAGAAGCACGACGAAGAATTTCCAGTTTAATTTAACTGTGAAAATAGCTGCATTTCTATGCACTTTGTAGTTTGTACCATATTCTTTGGGTTTCTTAATGATTTGCCTTCTTTAATATGCTTATTTTCTTAAATTTAGTTATGAAAAGTTAGCCAAAATTTACCATACTTGACTCCAGTCATCCACAGGTTTGCCTATCACTTCACTAGAGAAACAAATGTCATTATAAAGACACAAAATGGGACTGGGCTTTGGGTTAGTATTACTCTCTTGCCATTATCAAATGTTCATGTATTGGCCAAATCTGGTATTTTAATAGTATAGCAAGAAAGAAATAGCTCAAGAGCAACCATATATCAGCTAGAGTTCAATAAAAAATTAAACGGGAATCAACCACAAATATATGTATCCTCTGTAATAATGAAAAATGGAACAAACCCGCACTAATATGCATACATAGGAAGTTCCTCTCCATATATAGAAAGTTCCTTCTTATATCTCAAGCAAGGTCTTTTCTCATCTTACCTTTTCTGCTTGGATTAGAATTAGAAAAAGGTCTGTCAAAATTATGTAATTGGAATAAAAACAAAGGAAACAAAATTGATATAGGGAGATTGAGCTTTGCGAAGCATAAGAGAGGCAAAGATTTTCACTTTTTGTCTTTTGCACTCTTTTATGAGACTTGAGAAAAGACAATTAAATCTGGTTAAGGTACTTGATATTGGGATAGAATAGCAGAGCAGTCAGCTATTTAACTCTAGATAAAGGAAATATTCACAAGATTCAGGAAATATTCTTTGCTGAATATCAGTCGATACAGTTTTGTACACTTTATATTGATTTGCGGAATTCTACTTTTGTATTTTTGAATGACTAATTTGATATGGAACTGATAAAAAGAATTCAATGGATGTAAGTTGATTCATGCGAGACCTGTTTAATCAACAGAACTCGTCTTCTTCGACCAATCCACTTTGTCTTCCATGGAGCATCACCTGAAACTACTTTATAACCCGCATTTGTATACAATTGCTGAGCACCAAAATCATCCTCGTAAGCCCTTAGGACTAGATAGTCAAAACCCCAAAATCTTGCAAGCACGTCACAGGCCTTAAGCAAAGCAGTTGCAACTTTCTGCCTCCTGCGATTGATCAACATTTTAGCGAGTCAAATCAAATATCGTTTTATAGCAAAAGGCACACATAACTCATCTAAAAACACATATAACTCATCTGTAAAATCATTTAGCAAAGGATCACCATCTATTTTTTCTACATAGGAAGCATCTGATATGACAAATAATGTTATGAAAGAACATTTTCCTTTTAGTGACAATTATACAAAAGTGTGTATGCTGTATATTGTGAAGTAGCACTAGCACAGAGAGTTATAACATAAAAGGGCTTGAATCTCTAATGATGTTAGTTTTATTACCATATCTATTTAAGATGTTTCCTTGACAATTTAAGACATTTTTAACAGCTGAAGATAATGAACATAAACAAATGATAGTATAACAAAAAGCATATTATGCCATATCAAAGAAAGCATCAATTTACTTTGATGTATTAATTGGAGGAGAAGTATTGAATCTTGTACCTGAATTTGTTCAATACACCGATCCCAGAAATATAGATATATTCGGCTGCTCCAGGAAGGTACTGAAGAACATCATTATCTCTATACACTGTAGCATCAACGACTCCTACAAGATTTTGTTCTACCTCAGAAGTGTCACTTGAGGCCTCCGCAACTAAACATGCATACCTGTTTAGACAAGAATTTCTTAAATTTCATAAAGTTGAACTGAAATTCCGCAACTAATAGGTTATCAAGCTAGGCTTGTCTATTCAAAATCTCATAAAAACTCTGGATTAGTTTGCATTTGTTTTCCTTCCATAATGTGAATCAGGAAAAGAAAGAGGGTTTCATTTGGCAGATGCAATATGCAATCTCTATAACCTAAAGTGGATATTTGAATTATAAATAGTTTGAAACCCCCTTCCCCTCTCTTATAAAGAAAGGAAAAGAAAAAGCAGCCTAGGGTCATCAACCTACATAATACATGATTTGGACCTGGGATAATAAGGTAATGAGCTTTATTATACTTTCATTAGAAATTAAGGAAACCAACCATCTCCACGTGTAATTCAAGCGTAGCTCATCCAGATAATCTGATTTTTTCGACAGAAATGGGGCTCACTTTCTTCTATTTAAATGCGAAATCTAGGTACATTGTTCATATAAGCCTAGAATACATCAAGACCAATGAAGAATTCAGGTAACATAAATATTAGCATAGCAGAGAATGAGGTCATGTTATTATTTGTCTACCAATATTAAACAATCACAATGCACTCAGATGTTCTTGTATGTATGATGAAGACAAAATTTGAGGTTATATACCCGGCCCCAGCTTGTTTGGGACTGAGCCACAGTTTAATACACTTAGATTTTCTTAACAGTAAGGGAAAAACAGAGGAAACATACTATAGAAAAGAAAAAGGTAGATTGAAGCCTCATTCCCATGTTTTAATTTTTACCTGTCCGGTGGAGAATTCTTCAGTCTGTAAAGAAGTCCCGAAAGTACTTCAGCCTACATAATCATCATTAACATTTTATTATGTAGATATAAATAACACTAATACATGAACTGTTCATGACACCAAAAAAAGAAAAAGAAAAAGAAAAGGATGAATCAGTTGATCGGTAGAATAACAGATAGGAAATGCAGCCAAATTCATATCCTAATATCCTGATAAGAGACATGAAACTGAGAACAAAATATATTATCAGTTCATTCTTCTATAACCCTCTTTAACACCCCTTTGTCAAATTCCATGCCCCCGCCCCCCCTCCAACCCAACCCCCACACACCCCCCCCCCCTGCTTTCCTAGCAAAATCGACAAGTACATAATGATATACAGAATATACCACAAACTGAAAATCAAGAAAAAGAAAAATCAAGAAGAGAAGGACATGGGGTTTTGGAGATTCAAAGAACAAAATAATCCCTCCGTTTTAATTTATGTGAACCTATTGCCTTATTAGTTCGTGCAAAAAAGAATGACCCCTTCTTATATTTGGAAACAATCTTATTTGGAAACAATCTACATTTATGCAATGATTTATAATCATACAAATTATACGTGACTCATTTAACAGCACAAGTTTAAAAGTTTCTCTTCTTTCGTAAACTCCGCACATAAATTGAAACGGATGGTATTAAAGATGAAATGCTCAATGAAATAAAAATCAAGAAGAGAAAGGATTATGGGGTTATAGAAAGAACCTGAAAGAATTCAAAGAACATATCATTGAACATGAAGACAGGTTCATGAAATGCTTCAGCTTGAACAAAAGCAACATTCCTCATTTCTTCTTCAGTTTCAATCATTCTTCTCACTTTCCATCCATTCTCGTCATTCACAAAACACTCTACTTCATAATTTCCTCTTTGTTTTCTTGACTTCAACCCCACTTCTTCTTCTCTTGTTATTAATGAAACTGGAAAAGAACTACTACAAAATTGTGCAATTTGCAATCTTTTTTTACAAGTTCCTCTACTTCTGTTAATGGAAACTGTGTATGGTTCTAAGCCTTTGCATTTCCAAGCAATATCTTTCTTCAATGTTCTTGAAATACTCTGAAAGTTTGGTTGCCATTGACATTGCGCCATTTTTTTCTTATTCTCAATATTTCATAACAGTGAAAAGAGAAAGAGAGAGAAAAAACTTATCCTTGGTGGGGTTCGGTTATTTCAGTTGTGATGTCTCTATGGTTTTGTAAATTGTTATTTTTGTGGTTGATTGGTGGTCGTCTGATTCTCTTTTGTTTAGTTTCACACATTTTGAATTCGATTTTCTCTTTATTTTTGGCATCCAACTTCTATCTTTAACCCTTTTATTAAAAAGAAATAAAAATGAAGGGAAAATCCAACTTCTATACCAGATGAATGCCATTTTTTGGGGGAAATAACACTCTATGTTTATTTGGAGAAAATATTTGACCGAAATGGCCCATATTTCTAATATTACTCAAAATGATCCTTTTATATATTATTATACACTTTTATACAGGTTTATGTTACAGTACGTGTATAATGTTGTATATCATGTATAAACAATGTTAAAAAAAAATGACTATGCATATGCAAATTAAAGATATGACTACGTGAATGTAATATTTTGTGCTGAATTGTATATTATTGATTTTTTTTTTTTTGGTTCTTATGTCGTGGCATTACAAGAAGTTTGTGGCTATAGATCCACTGATGGATTCTGCTCATAATGACAAAATAAGAACATTATAGAATGGTTCTAAACTCATGATTTCCTTTGCTCCTGAAACTATTTGTCCACGTGGATGCCAATTAGCCTAACACGTGTCCTCTACCGAGACTATACTCTATAGTGTAGTTATTATCCTGAGTTCTATCTAACGTTTTTTAAGTAACAAAAATGACTTTTTGAATTTATATTCGGACTAGTTTTGGGACACATGCACGTGTATCCAATTGAGAAACTCCTTAGATCCGATTAAAGCGAGTCCGCAAAGTGGGTTTGGATACAAAAATAACCCATAAAAAAAAAAAAGTAACCAAACTATCCTTTGCATAAGACTAAATTAGTGCGCAATAGGGGTTTAATAAAAATCCTACCAGCTTCATTTTTCCAAGTTACTCTTCTTCATCTCCTCCATTTTCACTCTTTCAACATACACAATGCTGTATTATTTGACCGCTTTGTATGACACTTAATTATATTGCGCAACATTTAAATACGTAAAATATGAGTTTTCAGAATGACATGTTTGATTTGACAACACTATGCTGCATAATTTGGCTGCTTTTTATTACACTTAATTATATTGCGCAACATTTAAATGCGCAAAATGTGAGTTTTCAGAATGACATGCTTGATTTGACAACACAATGCTGCATTATTTGACCGCTTTTTATGACATATCATGCTTGATTTGACAACACAATGCTGTATTATTTGATCACTTTTATGACACGCCATGCTTGATTTGACAACACTATGCTGCATAATTGACCGCTTTTTATGACACTTAATTATAGTGCGCAACATTTAAATGCGCAAAATATTAGTTTTTAGAATGACATGCTTGATTTGACCGCTTTTATGACACACCATGCTTGATTTAACAATACAATGCTGCGTTATTTGACCGCTTTTTATGACATACTTATATTGCACAACATTTAAATGCGCAAAATATGAGTTTTAGAACACTATGTTTGATTTGACAACACAATGCTGCATTATTTGATCATGTTTTATGACACACTATGTTTGATTTGACAACACAATGCCGCATTATTTCACGAGTATTATCCTATTGCGCAGTGTTTTCATGCGTTAAAGAGTATTCATGCGCAAAGGTTTTCCCCGCGCAATAGGGCTTAATCCCACGTTTTTTAAATGTTCATTTTTGTGCTCAAGTTTTTTCTATTTAAAATGAATGTTAGATGAGGTAAAAACTTATCCATTTCATAAGTTTAAGTCTTTTAAGTTCTTGAAAAAAATCAAACTTCAAAGAAAAAATGTCTTCTTCTCCTTCAACTGTTAAGGTTTTTTTATTTTGGGATGGACATATACTTGATGACAATAATACCGTTCGTTGTAGTATCAAACCACAAGCCCATGTAAAGTTTCCAACAACCTTGAATTACGAAACATTAGTTAATTACATACACAAAAAAAAATGTAAACTAATCCTACTCAGTATGGATTATCTGTAATAGGCAGATATCGACATACCGTTTCACAAGGTTTAGTGCTTTATGGTGTGTGGAATATCAATGATGATGACTCTTTGAGGGATTATTTGAGGGCGCCGGAAGAATATAGAGATTTAGTCGCCATTAATGTTCTTGAAAAGATACCTCAAGAAGTCCCTCAAGTCCAGCCTACTCATGGTAACACTTATGGGAACTTTAGTTCTTATGGAGACATTTTGAGTGGTCAAGTGACGCTGGACACTCTAAGCCAGCAATTTAATCAAAATTACTGTGAAAATTGGTAAATATCCATTTTTAAGTTTAAGTATTTTGTGTAGTAGCATGTGTTTATTTTATTTATTGGTAAATATCCATTTTTTTTATATCTTTGTAGGGGTTATACACTTGATATGAGTAATATTGGGCTAAACTCTCAGTTCGGTGGAGTTAATCTTTCTCCAAACCAACAATTTAATCAAACTTACAGTGAAAATTATTCACAAAACTCGTCAGTGGTACCAAATGTTAATTTTGGGCAATCCTCTTAGTTCGGTGGAGTTAATCTTTCTCCAAATCATGACAATATTGATCAATATCGGTAGGTTCATCACCTTGATATTAAATAATCCATATATATTTGATGTTGGTATTTAAAATATGTTACTTTTCGTGTAGGAAGAGGCCTTTCTTAGATGGTGATGATTGTCCAAATTATTGTGAGACATCATTAAGTGATAGCGAACCGAATAATGTAGAAGTAACCGATGATGATGATGATGAAGAAGAGGTCGATGTTCAATCTGGTATGCAGCAAGCAAATTTAATAAAAATGATGCAAAGTCCGATGCCGGAAAACCCAACTCCCGAAAGCTCAATGCAGTGGCATTCTGACCATATTCCATATCTTGACAATCTTCAAGATCATGTGGATGCCTTTGTCTTCACCAGAGAAGATGATCAAAGCCGTCAAAAAATGTGGAAAAAATCGGCCGATCTTATAAACAATGATTGCTACCTTGAAAAAGGCATGATGTTCGAATAAAAAAAGGCATTGCAAAAGGCAGAATAAAATTTATAGTTATAAGGGAATGAGGGAGTATAGGGTTGATGATTCAACCGTAAAAGATATGGAGACTAATTTGTAGAGACGACGTTATCAAGGCTATCAATGGATGCTTCGGGGAATTGTTAAGCCTGATGGTATGTGGGTTATCACAAAATTCCACCAACGTCACACTTGTGATATGGGAGAGAATCGAGCAGATCATTTTAATTTAGATACAAATATGATTGCTCAAGTGTTACTTAAAGACGTTGCCGAAACCCCAAGGTAACCTATTCGACCTAGTTAATTATAATTCTTACATCAATTAAATTATCATTGCTAAATGTTGTTTGTTAAAACTTGTGCAGGATCCCCATCAAAGATTGCATTAGAAACGTTAAGACATCATATCATAAAATGATAAGCAAGAGAAATGGATATCTGGGGCGTAGGCGTGCTTTTGAGATGATTTATGGAAATTGGGAGGGCTCTTTACAGATGTTGCCGAGGCATATGATAGCTCTACAAAAATTCAATGCTGGTACTGTTGTAGAGTGGAGGCTTCTGCCCGTTAATATTTTCAACTTTGTGTTTTGGACATTCAAATCATGTATTGATGGTTTTGCTCATCGTCGCTCATATCCATAAAATGGAACGTACGTATATGGTGTATACGACATCAAGCTACCGATTGCAGTAGGAATGGATGCCAATGAGTCGATATTCCCTCTTGCTTTTGCAATTACCGCTAACGAGAGCAACGAGACATGGAGGATGTTTTTGACACATTTGAGGCGGTATATTATTAAGGATCGTATGGGCATATGTGTGCTATCTCATCGACATCAAGGCATATTGCATAATATGTCTACTTTGGAGGGGTGACAGCCTCCCTTTGCTTACCATCACTATTGTTTAAGGCACATAAAGGCAAAATTTCAAATGAACTTTGGAAATAGACACTAAACAAATTGACGCTGGGCCGAGACGGAGCATCAACAAAAAAAAACGGTTGGAAGGACGAGATGATCAAGGCAACAGTCCGTACATATAATTGGTCAAGACAATCGAAGTTGAAAACGGACATTACATGCCGATGAAGGCAGAGATGGGGGGATGCTTACAACAAATGAGTCATTCAATGATTTGCTAAAACTCGGGGACTACCCGTTAATGCAATGGTGAGAATGACTTTCATGCAAGTTGTGGAGTGGTTTGTGACAAGAACAAAGCATTCCAAAGCCATATTAGCAGAGGGTGGGAGATGGATGGCAAAACTTAAAAAAATGATGGAGCACAACAGGAAAAATGTGAGCTGCACAAGATGACCGAGTATAACTATGCTGAATGTGTGTATGAAGTCCGGACAGGTTATTACCAAGGTCGGGGAGGAAACTTACATACCGTAATATGAGGGCACGAGAACGTGTAGTTTTGGTAAGTGGCAAACATACCACATGCCGTGTTCTCATGCCATCAAGTGTTTCGAGGCAATAGGAAAAGCGGTAATAAGTTATGTGGCATCAGAATACAGCATCAAAAGTTACCTTAAAGCATATGTCGTCCACTTCTACCCACTTGGTGATCAAGCTTATTGGCCAAACGAGCCATTTTCAATGGTTGCTAACAAGGAGTACATCCGTAAATTGGGCGTTAATGCACGAAGTATGATTCACAATCAAATGGATGTTCCGGATAGGACATACTCTCGAAGGTGCTCTACGTGTAAGGAGTTTGGCCATGATAAGCTGTAACACCCCGTAAACTTGAACTACGTGTGAATGAGTAAAAATCTAGTGTTAAGATGATATTTTATCTATATGAATCCATTCTTGATGAATTCGGGTGGAATATAGCCGTTTTGAAGTCAAACCAACAATTGAAGTTCTTAAGGGCTCTTAAATTCGCCTAAGTTTTGGTAGGTCTGTCTTCTGGGCGATTTTCATGAAAATGTGTTGCAAATTTGGAAAACCTTCCTTGACAAAAGTTGTAGATCTTTGAAATAGCTTTCCAATGGTAGGTCTCCCAGCCCAAGAAAAGTTATGTACAAAAAGTTATGCCCGTTTTACTGAAGCCTATCTTCGCTGGAAATTTGGCCTGTGTTACGGTGAGACGTTACGGACCGTAACACGTGTTACGGGCCGTAACACGGAACCGTAATGCCTCAAAAATCATCAAAACTCTCCGAAAATTTCCACTAAAGGAGGGTCCGTAACACGAAGGACTGTCCGTCCTTCGGGGGCGTCCTTTGGCCCGCTTTGACTAGAAAAGTATAAATAAGACGCTTGTTTTGTTTATTCCTCCACTTTCTGAACAACCATAAGGACGAAAATCATTCCTCCAAGTCTTCAAATCAAAGGTAAGGACATCCTTAACATTACTAATCCATTCTAACATCAAACCCATGATTCTTAACATGATTCTTGTGACCAAAACCTAGGGTTTGCAACATAATTCTTCCCAAAGTGGTTCAAGCTAGGGTTTGGGTGTTCTTCATTAGAAAAGTGAATTGTTAAACTTTGTTTAACATATTAAGGTATGTCTCTTTTGAACATACTCTTTCGATCGGTTTTTATGAACTCTCTGGTTGTGATTTGTATGTCTCTCTTTTGAAAACTTATTTTGAATGAAAATCACTTTTGAAACTATTGTTGGAAGTATAAATTTTATTCAAGATTCTTTAGTGAATGAAAGGAAAAATAATTTTTTTATGTTTCTTGAACTCCAATTCATGTCTAAATGGGTTTTAATGTGTGTGAGGGGACAAACCCACATTAAACCTAGATTGCAACAAACCCTATATATGTATGTGATATTATGAATGTTTTCCTCCATAAGAGATGCTTGATAATGATGGTTAAATGTTGGTAATGATATTCTCATTGATGAATTAGGACATGGAAATCTTTCGTAAAGAAGTTATACGTTTTCATAACATTGGTTGGAATGACTTATTCTTTCAATATGGCATAATGAACCGTAAAGACAAGTTGACTATAAAGATGATTTGTATGTCTATATTTCAAAATTCATCTTTTCATATATGTCTAGATTTTCCCAAAAATCTTTCTTGAAGTATGTCTATGTTCCAAAAATCATCTTTTCAACTATGTCTACTTGTAAAGTACGCTTATATTGTGAAAGCATGAATTATATTTAAGAATCCTTCCTTGATTGTTTGTATAAGTTATAACTCTTTTTTGGTGGAATTTATTCTAGAATTAAAGATGATTTCTTTTAGATAAGGTCATGCGTGTTTAGGGTCAAGCCCGCATCGAACCTTATACGAACTATACCACTTTGTGAAACTGGCTTTTCCCATTGTTGGATGATTGAACTTAATCTTCTAAAGGTTGGACCTTAAACTTGTTTTGTTGTTGAATGGGTTTCTTGAACTTGAAATTGAATAAGAGATTTGAATAAGATTCTAAATCGGATATGACTTGAAATGCCTCTATTTTGAGATGATGACTTGAGAAGTGAGATTCGGCTCTAAGCCATGATTGATGATTCGATAATATGCCATGATTTGTATTTTGTTGGTGTTTGGGCCTCCGTATGGGCAAGTCGTTCTAATCCAGAGGACGATTAGTCATATGGATCCTAACGTATCGATACGAGTATCGTTGTGTCGGCCGCAGGACGATTGACCACCGTTGCTTCCTAGCGCGAGTATCTATTGGCCGTGCTAGTCCAAAGGACGATTAGCCTCCGTATCTTCCTAGACCGGAGTATCCATGGTCGTGCTAGTCCGCAGGGACGATTAGCCTCCGTTGCTTCCAAGCCCGGCGTACCTATCGGGCTGCTAGTCCGTAGGACGATTAGCCTCCGCGGTTTCCTAACCCGAGTATCGATTGATTGATCTACCCGTGAGTGGCTTGTTTCATATCTTGTTGTCTCCGTGAGTGGCTTGTGGTGATTTGAATTCATCGAAAATACTTAGCCCGGTAAATGGTAAGGAGTTAAGTTAATGTGTCCGTCATTGTTGGATTCTTTGATGACTCTTTAATGTTGCCGACTCACTTTATTCCCGGGTTTGAACCGTTATTTTCATTGATATCATTTTATTGATTTTATTCACTATATCTTGTTTTGTTAACTATTGCCCTTAGACACTCACCGAGTACCCGCACTCAGCATACCATCGATGTTTTTGATGGTATGTTAGGTATCATCGAGGAGCAGTGTTCGTGATACGCCTACGACTTAAGAGAACTTGTTGCTTTCGAGACTATTCAAAGGAGCCCACATGATTGTTCGTGGGGCACCATTCTATCTTTACTTTTCGTCTTTTAGTTTCGGCCGCGTCCCAATGATTTAGACATTGCTCATTATCTTAAGCTCCATAGTATACGTTTTGTGGGTAGTTATTGAGTTATTGATTAACTCTCGGCACGTTATTACGTTTGACTAAGTATTTGATGAATAAAGACTTCCGCTGATTTAATTCATATATTCATGATTTGTTACATTTATTTTATAAACTGTTGGAGGCGAATATTGAACCTGGCGGGTTCAAATATTGTTATTGCGTTTTTTTAGGTTCTTCCGATGTTGTTCATGACGTCGGATGCCGGTCACGTCTAGGGTGGGTTTTGGGGCGTGACATAAGCATTTGTGTAGCCTACGAGGTCGTGGTAGTGCAAGTACGTCTCGTAGTGGAAGAGCGTCTCGTACTTGAAGTATTATTTTAAATATTTTGTTATTGTAAAGAATGATGTATCATTTTATTATTGTAATGAATTATTTTTGAGTTATTTTGAACCTCTCGTATTGAATGAATTATTTTTTAATATAATATTTTTATTTGTACATTGGAAATAAAGTAATGCATTGATTAAATCAGAAAACAATAAAACACTTAAATCAAGACCTTATAAAATAAAACACTTAAACCTAAAGATAACAAGATTCAAACAAACAAAACTTACTTCAGGGCACTTTACGTACCCCTAAAACGACGATCCAAACGTTTAGGTATACTTGATGTAATGAGCCGACATTATTGTCCGCAAAAAAAGATATCAAGTTCTATATAAAATATTGCTATTTTGGAGTTTTGAAACATGACTAATCTTGGGTAAAGTATGGAAAAACGTGAATTTGAGAACTTTAAAATTGTACAAAAAAAAAAAAGATAACCCCTGTTGCGCACTAATTTAGTGCGCAATAGGACTAAACTGTAAAAGTGCAGTTTAGCCCTATTGCAATTAGTGCGCAAAAGGTACTTATGTAATTTTTTTTTTAATGGGTTATTTTGGTCTCAAATCCCACTCTTTGGGTCATTTAAATTGTGGACTCAAATAAAGTCAGACAAATATATACACATAAACACAGACATCACGGATGGAGCTCATATATAGCCACGTTTTAGCGGTAAATATATAGCATAAATTAAATGTACAAAATTCTTTCAGATACCACAGGTGCCAGTGCACCCCAGCCCCGCACCTAAACGTAGGTATAACAGTCGGGCTTGGCTACTAACCATTTCTATATTTCATTCCATTAAATTGCAAAGGGTCTGTACTTTCACTTTATTATGTGTGATGCATGGTCATGACATTGGCTAAAAAGCTCTTTCTCATCGGTCACATCCAACCAAAAGTACTTTGGTATGATTCATTTCTTGGCGTTACGAATAGCATTTGTGTGCGAACCTATAACAAATTAAAAATCACAACATGTAACTTGACCAGAGATATTATATAGGGTAAGACCCATGCAAGATATGTGACCAATTTGAATGTTACCTACCCAATTCTTCTCAGAAGAATCAAACCATTTAGCAGACTATATATGTACGTATATGTATCTATATATATGTACGTATATATATGTGTATACACGTATATATACCTATATACACATATATATATACGTATATATATATATATATATATATATATATATATATGCTTAATTTTTTTCTAAGTTTATAAATTCGTATATACGTATATATATATATATATATATGTACGTATATATATGTGTATACACATATATATATGTGTATATATATATATATATACATATATATATATATATATATATATATATATATATATATATATATATATATATATATATATGCTTAATTTTTTTCTAAGTTTATAAATTCGTATATACGTATATATATATGTATATACATACATATGTATGTATATACATATATATATACACACACACACACACACACACACATATATATATATATATATATATATATATATATTGCTATCAATAATAGCTATGATGAAAACGATAAAATAAACTATACATAAGATTGAACCCGAGAGGAAACTAATATACAAAATTTACACAGCCCTTGTTCTCCTCAAACAAAACTCTACCTTTAATTTTGAACCCCACTCCAATGATCTCGCGCGATTAGCATACATGCATATGGCAAGAATGGAGAAATAGGGAGAAACCAACCGTTCATGAATGGGCAAAAAGCTGTCCGAGCATGACATCAAAGCAAAACTGTCTTAAATATTGTAGATCAGTGGCTCTTCGCCTCTTCGTAATTGCTACTCATTCATAATAAATGTTATAATTTGATGATATGAAGGAGGTAATTAAAAAGGCTGACATAAATAAATGTTATTACTATTAGTAATTAGTAAATGAAAAATGGATAAGTATTGAGTTAATTTCTGCACTTCCCGGAAGATGAAAAAGTCCAGGCGTTGTCCATAATAAATGGACTATATAACGACGATTTGCACTGCCATTATCCCCTCACGAGCTTTCATTTTAAAATAGACTCATAGCATGTAATGCTTTTAATGGTGGAAGAAAAAAGGAACAGTAATTAATGTAGTGGAAGATGTAAGAGTCCTTATCATGTATATGATTTAATGTAGTTAAATTGGCTATTTAATAAACGTGTTTTTTAATTACATGAAGGACAAAATGGTCGATCAATTTTTGATGGATATTTTCGCAATCTAAACTTTAGGCTTAGCAGCTTCTGACTTTTAATATAATATGATATAGGTCAATAGCTGAAAATATTAGTTAAAGAAGTGAAGGAAGAAGATAAAAAGTTGTCAATGAGCTCCCTTGCGCAAAAATGGCATGGATGAGTCATTTTTTATGACTTTGATTTATGGCATAAATGAGCCAAACTATTGATGAGTGATATAAATGGTATATTTCCGATAGTTTAAGATAAATGGGCCAAAACTATCATCAAGAGTAGATAAATGAGTCTTTTTATAGCTCTAATAAGATATTCGAAACCTTTTCCGTTTTATTAATAGGGGTTACATATGTTAGTTCGGTTCGAATTTTCGTGTTTTAAGGGCTATGATTCCATAAAAAAACAATGATTTGGTTGAGTATGATTCGATTAAAAAAAAAAAAAACTTATTGTACTATCAAAAATTGTAAGTCCAAACTGTAATAATATGTTAAGTATGAAAATTTTGAAAAAGTTGAAGAAATATTTACTAGTTACATTATAAGAAATACATTTAAGTATAATATATTTTAGAAATTTTATACACATAATATTTATTTGGTTGGACTTTTTAAAGTTAAAATCAAACTAAACTGATTATAATCGGAGTGTTTTCTTCAACACTAAACTAACAAACCAAACTACTAATCGACTTTTTTTTCCCCCTATTATCGGTTGATGCGATTTAATTTGTCAATGTTCTCTGAACAACCTTAATATTAATGAACAACTTTTGAATATTCGTTTGAGAAGAGGATTTAGGCAAAAAGGAAGACAAATAGTTGACGAGTTCAGGTTGTATATCTCCAGTAACAAACATCAAAAAAATAAAAATAAAAATAAAAATAAAGTAATGATGTGGATTTCCATTGTAAAATGACGCATAACCTTGCAACTTTCAAGTGTCCAAGATTAATGTAACAAATGTTGGGATGGATTACTAATTTAAAGTTTTCTTGTTTGACTCATTATTATAGGAAGAAAGGGAGCTTTTAAAATAAACTAAATTAATTAAAACCTAATCAAAAGTATTAAAACCGAAATCACTTAATTATAAAAAATCACCCGAGGTACAGAAGTTGAAATTAAAATCTAACTACTACTACTAGTTCAGAAAAAATGAAGAAAGGTAAATCAACTAAACATCCTAAAATTTCGACTTCGCCATAAACTTTATGCAGTTGGAAAATAGTATTCCCATAAGGATAAGCTGATGTAGTCTACAAGGTGGAATCCATGTAATTATTCATAGATCCCAAGCTAGGTTGCAAAGGATATGCCGATCGACATGTTTCTCATTCCAATTGGATGAGACTGGAGTTTCTAGGGCCTAAGTACACACTCTATAATAAATTCATCATAAAGTTGGCTATTGTCGGATCAAAAATCAAACACTTCCTATTATACTTCTTTCTCAAGATAATATTGTATTTAGAGGATGTTTTGATTGACTTTTTAAAAGTAATTCTTGTAAGCTAAAAGTCATAAGTTGAGAATATCTAACTTTTGACTTATTTTTGTACTTTTTTGTTTTTGGGCAAATATATGTTATATTTCCAAAAGTGTAAGTTATGTACAACATTCTCAGGCTGAAACCAGACAGAGTCCTAGTTCCAGCCACACACCCAATTCTTCTAAGTACTAGAGCAACAAGCTTAGTGCATCCCCCTATCAAATGAAAAACAACCTATCAACAATTACAGCAAAGCACACCGGCAGTTACACAAAAAAGACTTAAGGATAGAAATTTAAATGCTCCAGTCAACTTTGTAATTTCTTTTCTCCAGCTCCTTTGAGGCACACCTCTTAGGAAGTGTGTTTGATGACACTATCCACACTTTGGACCCTCTGTTGGAAGATTCTTCTGTTTCTCTCCATCCACACCTGGTATACACTACATGTTAATGACATTTTGAGGACTTCTGCTCTTGCAGTCCTTCTTCTTATGTTGACACTAGACCACTGCAGCTCCCGCTCCACTCCATACTATTCCTCTGAACCCCTTGCCATGCTAGATCCTTGTCCACACCATATTAACCCAGTCACACTTGAAGAAGAGATGATTTACATCCTCATAAGAAGAGATGATTTACATCCTCATTCTCTTTGTTACACAAAAGACAAGTTTGGTTATCAATGGTATCCCAGCTAAATAACTTATCCTTTTTATGTAGTCTCTGATGTGCAGCTAAGGTGAAAATAAATGTCCATTTGAGGCAACCTCTATTACTACAACTGAACTGTCTCCATTCTACCTTGGGAAAATCACCTCTGAGTTTCTGGTATACTACTTTTATAGGGAAAACATTCAATTGCAGCAACTCATCAATAGTCATACTTGCTTCACTTACATATTGTCTGGCTTTCAAGATCTTTTTTATCATCCAGGAAGCTTGTTTAGAGATATCAATTTCCCATATGTTCCGACCCTTCCCGTAGTATGTATGAACCCACACGACCCACAGCTTATCCTTCTTTACATCAATTCCAGAAGAGTTTATTTATAGCTGCTCTATTCCAGGAGAGTAGCTCAATAACATTGAACCTTCCTACTGTTCTTGGATGGTAATCTCTTTCCCAAGCTAGAAGTGCCCTCTTTAAGATGCTTGCCTCTCCAGTCCATAGGAATGCTCTACAAATTGCTTCAATCTTTCCAGCCAGTTCCTTTGGCATTAAAAATATTTGGGACCAGAAAATTTGAATGCCAAAGAGCACTCTTGATCAATTGGAGCCTTCCAGCATAAGAAAGCATCTTAGCTGTCCAATAAGTGATCCTCCCAACCATTTTGTCCAGTAAGTTCTGACACTGCATAATAGTGAGTCTTTTGCTGCTAAGAGGAACACCTAGATATTTAATAGGTAGTTCTCCTTTAACAAACCCCAACAAATCCAGTATCTCAGTTTGCACCTCCACATCAACCCCACCAAAGAATATGGAGCTTTTGTATAGGTTTGTTTTAAGTCCAGACACTATTGAGAACTCCAGAAAACTGTCATATAGTAGTTGGACAGATCCCCTATATCCTCTACAAATAACAACAAATCACCGGCAAAGCTTAGTTGAATTATGTTTAACTTCTCACACCTAGGGTGGAAGTTAAAGTCTGGAATCTTTCTAAGCAGTTTAAGCTTCCTAGTTAGATACTCCATTGATATGACAAATAGAAAGGGTAACAGTGGATCACCCTACCTTAGTCCTTTCTTAACAGGAAATGGTCTTGTGGATTGTCCATTAATCTGGATAGTATAGGACATAGTTGTAACACATGCCATTATCCATTGAACAAACCTGTCTAGGAAGTTAAGAGCCTGCAAAACCTGCTCTAAGAATCTCCAATCCACTAAATCATATGTTTTTTGCATGTCAATCTTTGGCATACATCTTGGTGATACACCTTTCCTACCATAGACTTTAACAAGTTCTTGGCTAAGTATAATATTATCTGAGATGATTCTGCCAGGAACAAATGCAGATTGATTGTTGTCCACCAAATCATCCATAACACCTTGGAGTCTATAAGTGAGAGAATCTTTTATATAATTTTATACACCACGGTACAACAAGATATGGACATGTACTCTTTAATTGACACGTGGTTATTTACCTTTCGAATCAAAGTAATTGCAGTATAGTTTACAGGTTTATGATCTCTTCTGTTTCAAAAAATTCCAATATAATTGTGATGATATCCTCTCCTACTATTGACCATGACCTTTTGAAGAATAAGGCATTATACCCATACCACCCAGGTGCTTTGTGGTCATTGATACTCTTCAGAGCAGTGACTACTTCCTCTGTTGAGACATTTTCAATTAACTGTAGTTGTGGGGTCCTTGCCAGAAGTGGTCCCTCTTTCATGACCTCTGGATTGATAGCAGGTATCTGGTTAATAGCCGTTCCAAGCAAATCTTTATAAAAGTTAGTAACTTCCTGTTCAATGCTCCTCTCATTTATAATTGTCACTCCATCAACTCTTGTAAGACTTTTGGTCCCATTACTTGCTTGCCTGTTTTTCATACAAGCAAAGAAATAGGAGTTATTTAAATCACCCAACTTCAACCATTGATTCCTAGATTTTTGCTGCAGAATACTTGCTTCAATTAGCAGCCATTTCTCCAGTTGACTCTTTGCTTCCTTCTCAACCTCAAACAGATCAGGATGGTGCAAGTGATCCTGTATTTGAGCCTGCACATGTTGCAAATGACTTCTGGCATAATGTATTTTTATCAGTAACAGAAGCAAACTCCCATGTGTTTAGTTGTTTGAGTTCTTTCTTTACTTTCTTCATCCTCTTCGATAGTCTTTGCATCTATCCCCCCTGTAGTATGCTTTGCCCATATCCTCTCTACACAGCCCAGGAAATCAATGTGGTCTGCAAAGTGATTCAAAATTTGAAAGGGCTTGATCTCCTAACCGCACCTGCCTCTAGCTTGAGACTAAGTGGTGTATGATCTGAGAATGATGGATCCATAGCATGCACCTCCATTTGAGTCATAGTAGTCATCCACTGTGCATTCACTATTGCCGTGTCAATCTTGCTATGGACATGATTATTGGTCTATGTGTATTCCCTTTTAGTTACTTTCAACTCTGTCTTCCTATTGTCTACAAGAAACTCCTGAAAAAATCTTTTATTTGAACATCTTGAACAGGGGTACCATCTGTCATCAGCATGAAGAACTACATTATAGTCTCCCATGCATATCTAAGGACCGCTAATACCATTTTGCAGCACTCTCAGGTCTTCCCATAGTTGATGTCTATCCTCTACTGTATGCAAACCATACACAACTGAGAATTCAAAGGTAGTTTATGTCCCCACTACCTGAATGCACCCTTGTATGTACTGAGCAGTCTTCTCATGTACAACGAAGGAAATTTTCCCGGGAGCGCATACCATTCATATCCTGTTTCTGTTGCTTGCCCCATAATTGGCTATGGGTTGCAAATTATGGGGCAAGCAACCTATAGCCAATTATTTGTGATTTTCGTAATGATGTGCTTTGCTCTTATTTCCTGAACTCTATGCTCAGTTGTAGCTGTTGTTGACACCTTATTTTTGACCTCCTATAATTTATTTTTATTGCTCAAAGTACTTGAATATTAAATGGGGTAATATATGTTTTTTTTTTTTAAATCAGGATGATTTTATAAACTATGCAGATAATATTTTACCTTTATTGTTTGGTAAAATAATTTCTATTGGAAATTACTTTACAACAGTTAATGATGCATTTTACTAATTTTAACCAGGAAATAGTGTAAAATAACTATTTATTTAATTGCTCAAATTATCAAAAATTAATCAGCAAATATTTACCCTATTTTTCAAGGAAATTGATTAATTGAAATAAATAATCATTTTTGCCTCCGAATTTTTAATTTTTGCATACTCCATTTTATATGGACAATTCTCAAATTAATTATAATTAATTTAAATAATTAATTATGGTTATATTATTATTATATGTTTAATTATGGATACAATTGAAATAATCAATTAGTTAGTCAAATACGGCCATAATTGAAATAAAAAAAATTCATGTTTTAATTCGATTAAGGCCATACTTGTAAATCCAATATTTTGTGAAAATCAGTTGTGTTTTTAAATTAATCGATTGTTTAATTTTAATTAAAATGAATCAATCCCTTTAAATTTTTACCTACTCATTAGTTTGCATTTTTTATATATACATTAATCTATGTTCATTAATATATATATATATATATATATATATATATATATATATATATATACACACACGCGCGCGCGCGTTAATATGTATTCATTAGTATATATACGTTAATCTATGTTCATTAATATATATACTAATGAATATATATTAACGTATATATACTAATGAATACATATTAACGTGTGTGTGTATATATATATATACACATGTATATGTGTAGGCAAAATCGGGCCTGCCTTTTTCATTTTTTTATGGACCGAGTCCAGCCCAACAGGGCTAGACCCAGCCCACAACCAATTAAAAAGGGCAAAGCCCCTTTCATTTTATTTCTGCCCAAACAGGCCCCGCTTTCCTTTTCCCCCTTTTCTCTTCGTAACCCTAGTGCCGCCATGGAGGCGATGGACCAGCGACTGTGTCACCTTGCTAGTGGCAAGATTTCAGATGTACTATGCTTTAGCAGGTCTGGTATGGCCGTTTTGAGTAATGCATTTAATGTTTACATCTTTGCTATCAAATATCATCCAAACATGGTAGATTTTACCCTTTTTACTTTGTTTTTAGTCGATTCAACGGTAAAAACTCTGTGAATCTTTAATTACTTTTGGTTGTTTTTGAATTTGAATCTTGGGCTGCTATTGGTTCATGAGAAACTGATAAGATTGATTTTTTTTGGGGTTAAATCTGACCCTTCATCTGTGTATTCGCTTTCTTAGCCGTTGATATGGTTTATAATGACATGTTATTATTAAAATTTGAAGAGTCCCACATCGTTTTGGACCTAGGGTTTAATGATTTAGGGGTTCTATAAATATAACCCCAACTTTGGAATCAAGAGAGGACTTTTTTCGGAAACACACACGAAAAAAAGGACTTAATTCTCTAGTTTTGGCAACTTTGCTTTGAAACTGTGATCTTGAGTCCTAAGTTAAATTTTTTTGAGTCTTTGTTTTTTGTTCTGTGGCTGAGTTTGTGAGGTGAAAGGGAGATAAAAACTTCCAATTCCAAACACTCGACTAGGGTTGCGCATCAAAGAGGTAATCTTGTTTTCTTTTTATTTCAGTCATTTACATTCCAGTTGTTTGTATGATTTGATGATTTGGTATTTGATGTTTGTGGTTGTTTAGGATGTCTTTAGCCTTATAATGTTAGTTTTGTTGTATTTTAATACTATTTCACTTGG